>NC_083865.1:8620500-8928500 GCF_029169275.1 Apis cerana
TCCGACGACCAGATACCACGGTCACTTGCTTCTCAGTCACATAATCGCCAAGTTCGCTATCCACAAGAGGATAGTCCTTCAGGTATTCCATAGTCTGTTGAAGGCACACGCATTGGATGCGAAAAACGTTGTGAGACAAGCTCTAGAAATCTTGACTCCCGCTATGCCCGTCAGGATGGAAGATGGCAATACCATGTTGACGCATTGGACGAAGAAGATCATCGTGGAGGAGGGGCACTCTATGCAACAATTGCTTCATATTCTACATTTGGTAGTTAGACATTACAAGGTGTATTATCCTGTCAGGCATCATCTGGTTCAGCACATAGTGAACTCTATCCCGAGGCTAGGATTCAGTCCAACTGCCACGATAGAGCATAGAAGATTGGCCGTCGAGCTGGCGGAGGTAATCATCAAATGGGAGTTGCACAGGATCAAAGACGAGGCGGAAAATAACGAATCTGGTGGTACAAAGGCGGCCGGATCCGTGAAACGACTTGTGAACGAGGATTCAGCTGGAAATAAACGTATGAGCGGTCAAACGGCGGCAGGAAGTAACACGGTTCCGGTCATCTTGCCCAGGATGGAACCCGGCTCCACGAAACCCATCGAAAGGGCTCACGCCGACGCCATCTTAAATTTTCTGCTTCGGCTTGCTTGCCAAGTGAACGATGTTAATACGCTTCATGGAAACCCAGGTGAACAGCTCGCGAGACGTTGCGTTGCTTTGCTAAAAATGGCATTGAAACCTGACGTGTGGCCGCAATCGTGCGACCTCAAATTGGCTTGGTTGGATAAAGTGCTGGCCAGCGTTGGCAGTGCCGAACCTAACTACGGCAACATTTCCACGGCTCTCGAAGTGTTGACATTTTTATTGGGTGTAATGAAGAGGGAACAAATCTTGGCAGGCTTCAAACCTTTGCAACGTGGAATAGGTGCTTGTATAGCGAGCAGCAATACCAAAGTTATTCGATTGGTTCATGGATTATTATCCCGTTTGATGACCATTTTCCCGGCCGAACCAACTTCTTCCTCTGTTGCCTCCAAATACGAAGAATTGGACACTTTGTACACCACCGTCGGTAAGTTTATCGTGGACGGTTTGACGACTTACGAGAAGAACACCACAGCTACTCCGAGCACCTTGTTCGGTACTTTGATGATGTTGAAGGCCGCCTGTACGAATAATCCGAGCTATATCGATCGATTGATAACTCCCTTTATGAGAGTTCTTCACAGAATGGCCAAGGACCATTTGCATTCGGCCCAAGCGGAGGCCAATCCGGTCGGTAGCGAATTATTGATCTTGAGTTTAGATCTGGTGAAGAATCGAGTAGTGGTGATGGGCGTAGAAATGAGAAAAACGTTCATAGGCTCGATTCTTGTCGGTTTGATCGAGAAAACGCAAGATATAAAGGTGATGAAAGCTATCACGAAGATGCTCGAAGAGTGGATGAAGAATAAAAATCCTATCGCGATAAATCAAGCGCCCAGCCTGAGAGAGAAGTCGATACTTCTTGTCAAAATGATGCAGTACGTGGAAAAGCGTTTCCCCGATGATTTAGAGTTGAACAGACAATTTTTAGAACTGGTCAATTACATATACAGAGATGAGGCCCTCAAATCATCCGAATTAACGTCGAAATTGGAGCCCGCTTTTCTATCCGGCTTAAGATGCGTTCAACCTCAGATACGAGCCAAATTCTTCGAGGTGTTCGACGCATCGATGAGAAGGCGACTTCACGACAGACTTCTCTACATTATCTGCAGCCAAAGTTGGGACGCGATAGGTCCTCACTACTGGATCAAACAGTGCATCGAGTTACTTCTCGTCACTGCTAATTCGACCACTCAGATACAAATGTCGAATCAGGATACTTTGCTGCCGAGCATAACTTCTGTGATAAATATGGCCGACAGCGAGGAGCACAAGAATTTTATGATATACAGCTCTATAAAGGAGGAGCCTCAGGACATCTCGGAAGCGGCAGACGTGAAAGATGAAATATTGGATATGGACTTGTCCAACATAGACTCGACCACTGTTCCAGAAGAGATCATCACTACTGGGAAGGCAACGTTAACGCAGTTAATCGCCAAGCAAGGTGAATTCATAGAATACGCGAAAAAGATCAGAACGGAACAATTGCTACTTGCTACTGCGCAACTTTGTCACATGGACACGAATCTGGCGGAACGCGTTTGGTTGGATACCTTTCCGAGGATTTGGAGCATTTTGGACGAGCATCAGCATAACACGTTGATAGCGGAAGTGGTGCCGTTTATTTGCAGTGGCACACACGTGATTCAAAAGGATTGTCATCCCAGTGCTATAGCTACTTTTGTCGAAGCACTTTCGCACTGCAATCCTCCGGTACCTGTGAGACCAGCTTTGATGAAATATCTAGGAAGATCGCACAATCTTTGGCACAGGATGACTCTTAGCTTGGAACAAATGGCATTCGATAATGGAAACAATCAGTTTAAAATTAAAAGAGAGGATTGCTACGATTTCGAACCTGACAATAGTCCTCATGCCGAGATCTTGGATTCTCTATCCGATATGTATTCTTTGTTATGCGAGGAAGACATGTGGTCCGGTCTCTGGCAAAAACACGCTCATTACAAGGAAACTTTGCAGGCAACTGCATTGGAACAACAAGGATTCTTCGAGCAAGCTCAGGGAGCTTACGACGTGGCGATGACAAAGTTCAAACAGGATTACGTATCTACGCCTGCTCCCTTTAAAATACAACGAGAAGCGATGCTCTGGGAGCAACATTGGATAAGATGTGCAAAAGAGTTGAATCAATGGGATTTGTTATTAGATTATGGTAGCAAAAAGGCAGAGAAGAATCCTTTCTTGATCTTGGAGAGTTCTTGGCGTATTCCCAATTGGACGATGATGAAGGAAGCTCTTGCCCAAGTAGAACACAATTGTCCAAAGGAAATGGCTTGGAAGGTAAACACATTTTCTCTTCCTGATCGTTCGAATAAATTGTTTTTTTTTCTCTCTCTTTCTCTCACAATTGAATTTTTACAGGTGAATCTTTATCGGGGGTTCTTAGCGATATGCAACAGTGAGGATCAACATCTAAATGCAGTGGAACGATATGTAGAACTTGCATCCGGTTTGTGCATGCGTGAATGGCGTAGGCTACCTCATATCGTGAGCCATGTGCATTTACCGCTATTGCAAGCCGCCCAACAAATTATGGAGCTTCAAGAAGCGATGCAAATTCATCAAGGATTATTACACGGAAGAAGTACATCGTTGCACGATATGAAAGCTATCGTGAAAACATGGAGGAACCGACTGCCCGTAATAGCCGATGATTTGAGTCATTGGTCAGATATTTTCACTTGGCGACAACATCATTACACGTTTATCTCAAGTCACTATGATTCGCAACAAGATCAAACATCCAATCATTCTATGCTCGGTGTTCACGCTTCCGTCCAGGCGATTATTCATTTTGGTAAAATAGCTAGGAAACATAACCTTTGCGGTGTATGCCTGGATTCTTTGTCGCGAATCTATACGATACCCAGTGTGCCTATAGTTGATTGCTTTCAAAAAATCCGGCAACAAGTAAAGTGTTATTTACAAATGGCATCGGTTAGTGGAAAAAACGAGTTACAGGAGGGATTGGAGGTGATCGAGTCGACGAATCTACGATATTTTACTAAGGAAATGACCGCAGAATTCTACGCTTTGAAAGGAATGCTGTTGTCGCAGATAGGTAGATCTGACGACGCTAACAAAGCCTTCTCAGCCGCTGTGCAATTGCACGACACATTAGTGAAAGCTTGGGCTCTATGGGGTGATTATCTGGAGCACATATTCACGCGTGATGCACGTCAGATTTCTATTGGAATCTCTGCCATTACTTGCTTCCTTCACGCGTGTAGACATCAAAACGAATCCAAATCTAGAAAATATTTGGCGAAAGTTTTATGGCTGCTTACTTATGACGATGATAAATTCTCTTTGATGGAAGCTGTGGACAAATACGCTGTGGGTGTTCCCCCAATTCAATGGTTACCCTGGATACCTCAATTATTGATGTGTTTGGTTAGACATGAAGGAAATGTCATCTTAAATTTATTAAGCCAAGTTGGAAGAATGTTTCCACAAGCTGTGTACTTCTCTATCAGAACTCTCTATCTTACGTTAAAGATTGAACAACGTGAAAGATATAAGAGTGCAGAATTAGCTGCTGGAAAGAATCAGGAAGGAGTGGAAGGGCGCGGAACTGCAGGAAATGTACAGCAACAAGGAGTACCTGAAACGGGACCAATTCGAGCCACTCCGCCTATGTGGAGATGCTCGAAGATCATGCATATGCAAAGAGATATTCATCCTACTATTTTGTCTAGTTTGGAAGGCATTGTAGACCAAGTTAGTTACTTATATAAATTTTCTCTATATCACTACAAATGGATAAAACATTGATTAAATTATTTCAGATGGTCTGGTTCCGAGAAACTTGGTATGAAGAAGTTCTGAGACAATTGAGACAAGGTCTAGCTAAATGTTATGCCATAGCTTATGAAAATCGTGGCGCCGTGAGCGAAGCAACCATAACTCCACACACTTTGAATTTTGTGAAGAAATTAGTCTCCACCTTTGGCATAGGAATTGGTAAGTTTTGATATCAAGTTTTCTATTTGTCCAAATAGTAGAATCTGTTAAAGAAGAATTTTTCAAATTCTAGAAAATATATCCTCCTCTCAAAATGTGAACAACACGTTCGGTTCAGCGGCTTCAGAATCTCTAGCACGCAGAGCTCAGGCTACGGTCCAAGATCCCGTTTTCCAGAAGATGAAAGGTCAATTCAAAAGCGATTTCGATTTCACTGTACCTGGAGCGAGATTACTTCACAATCTAATCAGCAAGCTGAAGAAATGGATCAAGATTCTCGAAGGAAAAACGAAACAATTACCTAAGTAAGTACTATCGTTTTGTTCACAAATCAATCTTTCACAAATCTCTTAAAATAAATTTAAATCGTAACTTATATCAATATATTGAACAGGTCCTTTTTGATCGAAGAAAAGTGTCGATTTCTTAGCAACTTCAGCTTGAAAACTGCCGAGGTAGAACTTCCTGGCGAATTCCTATTACCTAAACACTCTCATTACTACGTAAGAATAGCCAGATTCATGCCAAGAGTTGAAGTTGTTCAACGACACAATACAGCAGCTAGAAGATTAAGAATTCGTGGACATAATGGACGTTTGTACCCTTATTTGGTTGTCAACGATGCTGGACTAGGTGATGCAAGACGCGAAGAACGCGTTCTACAACTCTTGCGAATGTTGAACCACTATTTGGCTAAACAAAAAGAGACCTCAAGAAGATTCTTACACTTCACTGTTCCTCGTGTAGTCGCGGTTTCACCACAAATGCGATTAGTCGAGGATAATCCTGCTTCCATCTCCTTATTAGACATTTATAAACAGGGCTGTGCGAAATTAGGTATAGAACACGATGCGCCTATAGCTAGGTATTACGATAGATTAGCAACAGTACAAGCTAGAGGTGCACAAGCGAGTCATCAAGTTTTAAGGGACATATTGAAAGAAGTGCAGACAACAATGGTTGCCAAGACCATGCTTAGAGATTGGGCGATGAAAACATTCCCTGGTGCAACGGATTATTGGACTTTTAGAAAAATTGTAATATATTCCTCATATACGCTGAAAAATTATTATTTTTTTGTATAAATTGCTTCATTTATTTCTGCATTTTATAGTTCACTCTACAACTTTCTTTGACCTGTTTTGCGGAGTATGTGCTTCATCTGACAAGATTGAATCCAGACATGATGTATGTGCATCAGGATTCAGGACTGATCAACATCGCTTATTTCAAGTTCGACGTTGATGATACTTCTGGTGAATTGGATGCCAATAGACCAGTCCCCTTCCGATTGACACCAAACATTTTGGAATTTCTTACCAGTACAGGTGCGTGATTTATATTATTTATATTATTATTGTTATATTTATAAATATTATAAAATATTGTTCTTAAGAAAAATTTTTAATATACAGGTGTCTCCGGACCATTAACCGCGAGTGCTATTGCTACAGCTCGTTGTTTAGTTCAACCATCTTTTAAAGTACATACGATTCTTCGTGCAATTTTACGAGATGAAGTAATCGCGGATCATAATAAGAAACAAGAAGATGCTGAAAGTTCATCACAAACTCCAACGGATATGAAAGGTGAACTTTTAATAACGATGGTCACTCGAGCAGTTAATGCAATCGTTGGAAGATTGAATTCTTTGGCCAATTTTGATGGAACAGACAGTAAAGTCAGCACTCTGGTCGCAGCAGCCAATAGTCACGATAATTTATGCAGAATGGATCCATCTTGGCATCCATGGTTGTAACCACGTTTTCTTGGG
Source organism: Apis cerana (assembly GCF_029169275.1). Lineage (NCBI taxonomy): Eukaryota > Metazoa > Arthropoda > Insecta > Hymenoptera > Apidae > Apis > Apis cerana. The sequence goes on from NC_083865.1 coordinate 8,626,920, forward strand.
AACTATTCGTGCTTCCAATGTGAAAAAATATAGAAAAATTGATGCATATGAGTGATTCTCGCAGAAATCATATGCAGAATTTGTATTATTATTTTATTTTTATTTTCATTACGAAATTACTTGATTTTAATCATAAGAAATAATTATCTTAGCTTAATCATTAACTTCGAATCTTTATATTTGTACGATTTTTGCTTGAATTTCAACTATTTTAATTCTACATAACTTTGATCTTGAATTTTATAAGTCATGTAAATATTATGTAGAAACATAAGAAACTATTTGCAAAGTGTGACATCTACGATTCAGTCAAAATGAGTCATTGAGTTATTTTAATCATTTATTCTCTTGTACGACGCAACACATGTTTATATCGTGTAAAAATTCTCACCTTGGGAATGTTTCACCTGTATCATTTACTGTATATACTATTTTTAAGTGTAATAGTTATTTACAATGACTTGTCAAAAAGTGTTTATAAATCTAAAAGAGGAAAAGAAAGAAAAATAAACTATCCAAAATAATTACCTTTTCTCAATTCTGTCTGTTAATTCTTTTACATCCCATTAATTATTAATTGGAAAAAAAGAAAATATTTAAATTAATTTCCTATTAAATTCATGTATTTGAAAATAATTATACAATCAATATTATCTCACTATTGTTTAAATTAAATATCCATCTAAAATTATTTCGAAGGTTTTAGATTGATATTTCTCAACATACACAAGTCCCGTGCCGTTGCTTTTCTTCCAACTGCTGTCTGAATATCGTAAAACCTTAGTAGAATATCAGTTGTAAACAATTCGGGTAATGCTTTCAAAAGGCAAGGTACCTTAAATAAATTATCAAAAATCAAAACATTATCTTTTAATCATTACCAAATTAAAGTGAAAATATATATATATATATATATTAACTTACCAATGTTTGCGGCATTCCCTGTAATACGATACGAGTCCTATCTTTTCCACATTGTACCATTAAACGTAGAAATTGAAGTATAAAATGAGTCTGTTGAGACACTTCACCGTCTCTACCAGCTAGGAACGTGAATATAGTAAATAATCCATTTAGTGCTGACAGAAGAGGATCTCTCAACACAACTGACTTTTGTCCATTGGTCGATCCTTGAGCTTGTGGACTTTGTGAGCCAAATATAGGATTGGTATCTCCAGCTTCGTTTAATCGTAAAATTTTATTCGCAGGTACACCAAGAGCATCGAGTTCTTCCGCATCTAAATCCCGACGTACTCGTTTTCTATTATTTCCTCGACAAGGAGTCGAATTATTGTACTCTAATGTAGAAAATATACAATATACGCATAACTTTGCTAACACTGAAGATTGTGGTTCTACAAGTTCTTCGCTTCTGTAAAAATTCATTTAAACATATAAATTCAATAAATGCACCGAAAAAAATGAAATTATTTAATATATTTATAATATATCTTTGTAATATAAATAAAATCTTACTGTAACGAATTATATAAATATTGTGGAATGATATGGTTGATGAGATCTAAGGTACAGTTCTCGATATCAAGATGAAAAGTGGCAAATGCTAAATCTACTGCTTGATCCAATTCCTCTTGATACCGATATTTCAATACTTCTTTTACTATATTTGTTACAAACCATAAAGAACCACCAGTATTTAATAAAGATTCTAAAGATTGTGTCGCTTGAATATTTATCCAACCTCGTTGATTTATGTTTCCCCACACAGTTTCCAATTGTTCCAATATAGGTTGTCTTGATATAATACTATCAAAAAATAAAAACTATAATATAAACATAAAAATTCTATTAATTAATAGAAATTTTAATACAATACCTGTGAGACATTGAAAGCACTTTTGTTTTTGATTGAGTAGGTGGATGAACATCATACTGCATTTTGCGAATAATTTGTGACATCAAACTTGATCTAAGAGACAAACTTAATTTAATTAAGTAATCTAAAGTGTCTTTAAAAATTATTTATTCGCGCACTTACAATTCTTTGAGATTATCCTGCATTTCATCACCAGGAAGTGGTGTTAAAAAATGTTGTACCATATTCAAAGGTTTTAAAAGAGCATCTTGATGAGTAATACTCATATGTGCACAAAGCCAAGCTGCTGCACAGACTGGTAAACAGCAAGCAGTTGCACGTAAACCATCCAGAGCTCTTTTAACGTCACTTGCTCCAAGTACATCACTTTCCCATGCACAGAGAAGCTCTTTTACAGCACCCATAGCAGATTGACACGCGATATGCCATTTTATATTGCTAGATTTCAGATCAGGATCTGGAGAATTGATTTGTGCTAATAATGCATCTACTCTTGCAGGATCAATATTTTGTAACATTTTTTGGGGAGACTTTGGTTGATTTCGTTCGGGCATATATTCACGTACCCATTGTTCAAAAAAGGAATCTCCTTCTCCTTCTTCTAATACAGCCTAAAAAAGAATATAAAAATCATTAATTTATAATGAATGAAAAAAAATCTTTATTTAATATTAGATGCAATCAAATAAAACTTACATCAGATCCATAAGTTTGAACTATAGAACATAGCATAAGAAATGATATATCGAATAACATTGCTCTTTTTGCTGCAGTCTTTGGTGGAACAGGTTCATTAATTTGCTTACTGCATTCATTGAACTTAATTAATTTGGTAACAAAAGTTTTAAGTTTTCCTTCTACAGTAGCTACTGCTAATATAAGTTCAAAACTGTTTCCTGTTAAAACTTGATATAACATGCTAAGCAATGCCTCGTGAATCTTTGTATAATCTGCGTTAAGAGTTTTTAAAATACCCGATAAAGTCGGCTCTGCACGTACAATTACTTTAGGAATTGAAGATGTAGCTATAGAAATTTCTAATTTTTGTAAATTCGCGGTAACACCTTCTCTTCTGCTACTTAAATGTTTAGTTTGCTTTTCTGTAACTAAGTTTACTTTCTGCAGAGCATTAAGCAAACATTCTACACTATTACAAGAACACGCAGTATCTACTATATCGAGAAGTGGAGTGAATTGGAGTAATAATTCGAATGCGTCTAGAATATCTTGCGAATATTCTAATTTATCATCTGCATTTGAATGTGCTACATGTAATTCTTTTAATATAAGAGGTACTTTTAAAAAAGTAAAAGCACCCCATTGCGATTCATTGATTGTACTTGTAACATTGTGTAAGCACATTAAACACGCACGGATTATTTCGCAATATAATCTTGTATTTGTATAATTTTTAAGTCTTTGGACCATCAGCATCTGGTTAACAAATACAGAAGTTTCTGTGCTAGGATTTAATAACACTTGAACAGCAAATAAAGGTTGCAGGCAATGAGTTATAGATTCCATTTGTGACATTTCAGGAGATAGAGTTAAACAATCATCCTCTAAATTGCACAGTTTTTTTAAAGAATCTTCAATTTGAATAGAAGACTTTAGGCTACTAGTTTTCAACAGAGCCTCAATCTCTTGGCACTTTTTTACAACTTCTATGTACAAATCTTTATCATCATATTTTGCTAAGTACATCATAGCACACAGAAAATCAGAACTAAGCATTTGTTTTAATATACTGGCAGGTTTATCCATCAATTCTGTTGGTTGTGGAGTTAATGGATTGTTTTGAGGCATTTTTGTTAGAGTATGTAAATAACATTGCAGTAACCAATTTACTATGGATAATACTGCAGCAGCCAAAAGATCTTCCTCTGGCTTACCACGGCATGTAATTCCTATTTGAATGGATTCTAAAAATTCTAAAAGACTTAGAATGCAATGGGGTTTATGAAATGCATCATATTTGCTTATTCGTTGTAATACAGCGGCATAGGAGACCAACTAAAAATTTATATATATAAATATTATATCAATAAATTAATAATACTTTATTGATAAATTATATATACCTGAGAACTTAGAGAATGTTTTAGATATGATAATACTAATTGATTTGGTCCAAGTCCTACTAATGCTTGCTGCAATATGCAGTCTGCTAAATTATATACATCTCCACTTACACCTCTAGGTAAAATCTGAAAATGATATGATATATAAAAAATTTTTATGGAAATGCACAATAGATACTTCTATAATCTATATATTACTTACAGTTTTAATGTTAATACCCCATTGTAAATCACTCCAACGTTCTCTCCATGCTCGTAACAAAAGAGCTTTCAAACTACTGGTCTTACTTGTTACTTTAGTCTCCATAACTGATGTTAGGAGATTACACATAATTCCTCTTATTTAAGCAACATCTCTATATCAATATTAATAATTAATTTTGTCACAAGAATCACTTTTTATTTCATTAAAATAAATGTGCATAAAATGATTATAATGAATCAATATAATCTTAAAATAGTGTAAAGTATAAAATAAATAATAGTAAATAAATAATAAAATAATAAAAGTAAATAAAATAAAAAAAATATACATATGTACAAAATGATTATAATGAATCAATATATATAACCTAAAAACTACATAAGAAGATAAAATAATTTGTATTTAGTTAAAAGTAACCATTAAAAACAAATTTTAATCTTTTACTTTCAAATTATCATTTTATATACCTCATATAAAAAAAATTGATTTCATTAATAAACTACCATAGTTGACATATTTCCAAGCCATTTTCACACCATAACTCTTCTGCAGTCACCATGACTAGCGTCATGGTGTTACTGTTAGACAGGATTGCCACTATTGGCAATTGCATAGAATCATATCTACTATTAGAATTTCAAAATTAAACACAAATCTCTACTCACTTCAAATAAATAATCGATATTTAATATATTCCCTCCTTCATATTTTTTATAAATGTCAAATTAAATAGTTACCGATAATTCATTGAATTCATTTTAATAAAATTTTCTGTTCCGTATATACAGTTTATAACAAAATATATAAAACATGTTTTCAATCGAATATATCTTTTAAAGCGAATTCTTTTTCTACAATTTATTTAAAATTTCATGAATTTATAAAAATTATAAACTATGATACATTATCAGATTTTATACTAATCTCGATTAAATTAAGAAGTTTATGTCAGGATTAACTAAAAGAAATCGAATGATTGAAACAATGGGTGTCTGCACAAGAAGAAGATTATTAGTCCATACTACTACATTTTTTACATGGCCAGGATGGAGCTTCATAACGTTACTAGTAATTCTAACAGCAATTGGATTGTTTTATTTTTTTGTTTATGTACGTGTAATATACTATGTACGTATTTTTTTGTACAAAATTCAATTATAAAATATTTTAATTTATTTTAATATTAATATAATTTATATGTTATAAGATCTAACAAAATCTACACTTTTTACAGAGACAAATGTATATAATCTGAATCTAAAGAACTAAAGTATACGCAAGAAATTATAAAAAAAATGAAGAATTTTTCACTTCAAATACTATTGCATATACTTTCCAAAACTGAAACTTTTACATAATGATACATATAAAATAAAATTGTACAAATAATAATACAAATAATAAAAATAAAATGAAATTTTTCTGAAATGAACGGTTTCAATAATTTTACTATATATATATAATATAAAAAAGTATAAATTTTAAAGATTATGAAATAAATTTTTGATATTTTATATCCTTTTTATGCAAAAATTTTTTATATAAAAAAAAATGAACATTTATAATTTCTTTTATTATAATTAAAAAAATTATTTTTCAATGATATTCTTCCAATTTTAATCCATGACTCAACATTCTATATGAAATGCGTCGTCCATTTTCATACAGTTTAAATTAATCAGTCTGATGCAACATCAGGGACAAAATATAACTTTGTTTTTAACAATATCTTTAGGATTTTGAATTCTTATTCAATTTTTCATTTTATTTAATCTTCATATTCAATCTTATCCACATCTTAAACGTATCCATCATTTCGAATATAAATTCTCGAAATCAAACTTTCAACTTTAAATTCGATTTTCGAATGAAATTTAAATTTCTCTCAAAGCATAATTTACAAAGTAAAATTCAAAATGCGCGAGATTCAACCCTGTTACCGCCTATCCGATCTATCGACCTATCACTTGCCAGAAGTTCCCTCGACCAATCATTTTGTCGGAAAGTCATAAGCTTCCGTGACGTAGTTATTGCCACGCTGGCAGTTCAATTGACAATATCGTGCCATAAATCGAACATTTGCGCTATCTTCGAATAAAATAAACAGTTTGTTGCAGTACTGGTGTACTGAAGCTGGCATATAATAGTAAAAATTTCTTGATATGCTTAAAAAAGCATTATGAGTGATTTGAATGGGCATTGGACGTAAATGTTGAAGGTAAAAAATAGCAACCAATTTCGAAAGGTGCTCTCTCACTCTCTTGGTGAGCAATAAGAGCCTCAGGGTGGGGCGAAGAGGCCGAATGTCTGTCCGACTGTCCGTGACGGGTTCCTTTCCTCCGTTAGTTGCCTGATGCGCTTTATTGTGTCTGAGTGTAACGTTGGTGCAGTGCCTAAAGTGTTTTTTTTTAATGGAAACGTAGTGATTGCAGTGCATTCTATGTAATAAACATATACACGTAAAGTGTACGATTGATAACCAACGAGGGATGTCGTCTACAGATATCAATCTGATGGATTTCCTCTTCCCAAGAGAAGACGCTTTCCTAAAAGGCGATGTTAAGGACGAGCCTTTCATAGATCAGAGCTACAACGATGACGCCATCACGGTGAGTTTTTGATGCACGCTTTTATCATATTTTTATTATTTAGCTTTTCTTTTCTTTCTAATAATTACTTACTTTCGAACCAGTTCTTTCGCGACTCCAAGAAAACTAGTTTCTTTTTACATACGAATATGAAAGGAACTATAGGAATAACTGGAAGCAGGTTTCGATGAACTATAGTTTGAATAGTTTCTTGGTTGAAAGGTTATACAAAAATAATCGTGATTAATCGAGGAAAGGCAATCGAGGAATTGGATAAAGTGGCTGGCTCGTTAATATCGCGCTTCCCAAGTTCCCGGAATATCACACGCGAAAATAGGTCTCTTTTATGTAATTGAAAATTCGATATACATATGGAAAAATGCCCATGTATGTAAGAGGAATATAAATTTCAGCGAAGTCTGATTTCCTGATAAAGATAGGCGAAATTGTTTTTCAAATTAAAAATAAATTCTATTGCAGCTTGTTATCAAGAATGCTAATACAATGAATAATTCCTAAGACTGGCGAAACCTTCAAAGATCGACTCGATGTTTTACGCAATGTTATCGATGAATATTGAAAGTATGCGAAGACCGGCATGTGAGAAAGTTTCATATTTTGTCATATAAACAAATCGTTTAGATAAATCGTTTTAAGCTATGCATGTACTTCTTTATGATTATTCGCTAATAATTTAAACTTAGTAAACTCTAAGCAAATCTAGAGAACTCTAGATGAAAAATTCTAATACGCGAAGCGCAAAAAACGATGCTATTATACTTCATCACGATTTGTGCTACTTTCATCGCGTCTTTAATTCTTCATACGACTAACGAGAGGATGGACCGACCATCTCTTGCTTTCATTACTAACCATTATATTCAATTACGCTCAACAGGCCACGAAGCGATCCGTACAGAGAATATTATAGAATTATAGTTAATCATAACCGAAACATAAAAGGACAATTGACGTGATATCGAATATTTACGGTAACAGTTGTAAATTACGATAATGATTAACTATAAGTTTCTGTTATTCATTATTAATTCTTGTTAACATATGGTGTATCCACGTGTCGATGTACATGAATATGTCGATATAAACGAATTGTCGTTTATTATTTGCAGATTATAGTATTTTAACAAATAATTTATCATCTTAAAGTAATTAATACATACAATATACAACAATGAAAAACATAACTTATCAATGATCGAATGATTTATAAAATATAAAGAAATCGAAAAGAAAAGAAAATTATTATCGTTTTTTTTCTGATCTTTTTCAAGAAGTTATAAAAATTATTCGATCTCTGTTTTTTTATATTAACAGAAATGTATGCGGATATTGTTATTACATAATCATATGTTTTTTGTAACATATGGAATGGTCTAATGCACGTGCTCTGTGTGGTAGCCGCCATATTGGAATATCTTCGATAAACAATTATATATTTTATATCTCATTAAAAATAAAAAGGATATTTGTTTACAAACGATCTTTAAATCTAAAAAGAATCGATTAAATTAATTAATTAAAATTAAATAATAATTAATATAATTCTTTTTTTTAATTCTTCATAATCCTATGTAAATAATTCTTATTCTAATTGATATATGATGATTTTATAATAGAGATTAATGTCTTTATGCAGAATCAAAACGAGAATGCAAGCATTCGTCATGGCGAACGACCTTCGAACGAAAAGTACCGTTACGTTACGGGACTCCATATGAATAATCTAAAAAATTCTGACCACTTTTTTTTTCGAAACAATGAAACTTAATCCATTTGTATACACAAGTGTGCATATAAATTTTTGCATCTGTGTAATTATTTCTTATAATAAACTTAAAGATTAAACAGAAGTTTAAAGTTTAATAAAAAATTTCCATAAAGATAGGAAATCATTTTTAAACATTTTTAATTTTTATTTCATTCGTTTCTGTAAACGCGGAAGACTATTTTTTAATGTTTTATTTAATTTTTATTTCTCTTTTTATTTCAAACATAAGGCCAACATCTGTCAATTTTAACAAGAAAAAAGTCTCACAGAGAATTCTAAATTTAGGATAAACACAGAAACATCTTGCATGAGATCACAATTTATTTTTAATTCAAAGAATATGAAATAATCAAAAACATTAAATGTATATTTTTGAATATTGATCGATATAAACCTCTTTACATATTAAAAAAAAAGTCATGAAATTCTAAAAAATAAAAACTATCGTAATATTCATAAACAACTTACGTAAAAATGAAAATTCTGTGTGAAAATCACAAACCTGAAACAATTACTTGATAATATATGTATATATATACGCAAATATAATTTATATATAAATTTAATTAGTATTTGAATCAAACAATTATTTAGAATGATTCGCTTTTTTAATTCCTTTCAATTTTCTCTTTATTCATGATTTAAGAGATATACCAGTGAAATCGTAAAATTCGAGCGAACCAGTGTTTCCACGCTTGACTATATTTACCATTCCTCTTGTGCTTGGAAACTAGGTTATTCGACATTGGGCAAATGCTCGATTCATCGCGAGCCGAGCGACAAGCGCCTCGACCATTTTTCAAGCTTCGCCAAGCCGATTAAGCTAACTTTCATCCAGATATCTAAGTGGAGCACGCATTAGCAAAGCTTGTTATTTCCATTCTAAATCTTTAGATCCATTGCAAATGCGACATCGTTGGCATTTTGTAACGATGGCATTTTATCGTGTGCAATGCATACAATTTTCTTATTAGAAATATAAAATGAAATGTTCATTGGTAATAGATCTCAAAGGAATCGAATAATTTGTCTATGTCGTGCCGAAAAATTGAGATCGTTTTATCGCGATGCATATTCATCAGATCAATATAGATCCGATCTAAATAGAACGCTATATTCGAAGTAGAAATTAAAGAGAACGGCTGCAGCCAAGTAAAAGTACCATTCAAAACAAACTGCATGCACTCGTGATTCTCTTCACGTAGCATCGAGTAAACTTCTGATGTTGAAAAACAAATAAGAGATTGGCCTTGCAATTAGAAGTTAAAAATATGAGCATATATAAAGTCATTAGTCATAGATACCGCGATAATTCATGCTATTTTCTTGATAAAAAAAAGATATGTATATATATATACTTAACTAATATTTTACATTGTATCCGAGATATTTGTGTTGCCACTATTAGTCACATAGTAAATCGTACATCTTCTACAGAAAACTTTCAAACTTTCAAACTTCGGAGGATTAATTTAAAATCTAACTATATCATGGCTCGCACTATACAATAAATATCTTAAAATAATTTCCATTCTGTTCTCCGTTTGCTTTTCAAGGCGGAAGAATGGCCAACCAATCCAGACGATTTTCTGGACTCTATTTTCAAGCTGGAGGATAATCAATTCGACTTGATCGATAATGATTTAGATGCGATCCCTTCTTCCTCGTCGGACAGCGGGCTGTCGAGTGCGCTGAGTCTCTCTTGCGAGCAACAATTAAGCCCGCTTCTGCCGATCGAGGAGGATCAAATGGAGATGAGTAATTCTGAGATGAGCAGTCCTCAAAATATCATGGATTTTGATTCGTTGGGCAGTCCTAATCAATCGATGGCCAGTATAGATAGTCCTGTCAGATCGGTGGTTAGTTCCAATATTGGTTCACCCGCCATGGATGTAGCCGAAGAAATGGACGTGGAACACACCCTCGTGGCTGTGGTGAACCCGACTAACACCGTGGTAGATGCTAATACGACAATTGTAACGGAGCAACCGGTTATCGATTTAGGTAAGAAATTGGCTGGATTTTTCCTTTCCCAAATGATCGATGAATTTACAGCTAGAATACGGCCTTTGGGCAAATGTTAATGTTTAGATGAATTTATCGAACTTAAACGAACAGATAACACATCTATTTAACAAAATTTTAACCAAATAACAGATTTAAAAACAACACGAATAACATTATATCGCAAGCAAATCGAGATTTTTAGATTAAAAATTTCCAAAGTTTCATCCGTGAAAAACAGCGAGAGAAATAAATTGTTTTCTTTTTTTAGAGAAAACACCGAAGCCTCAACAGATTCACGTTGCATCTCCGGAAAATAACACGATAAATGTGCGCAATATCACGTGCAATGGGAAACGAAATATCAGACAATTGATACGCGTTACACCGATGGGTTCCGGTAATCCAAGATCGATCCTACTGCCAGTGAGCTTGAAAGACATGAAAGAAGTGAGAACCATCAAGATCATCAACGCCTCTCAGGCTAGAAATCTCAAAGGGTTCAAGATCAACCAGGCCAACATCATTAACAAACCAGTTCAGGTAATTCAGGCTATATAAATCACATATATATATGTACAAAATCCTTCTTCAATGTTTTCTTCTTAAAAAAAAAATTAAAACAAAAACTTAATTGTTGTTACGGTTTCATAAAATTTCACGCATTTCTTTCTCTTGCTTTCCGACCGATCTACAGATGAACATCAAACAAGAATTCAAAGAAGATTCCAGTAGCGAGAAGGGTTGCAATTCGAGCGACGAGGTTTCGGAATCGGATTCTCCGTATCCGAGGCTAAAACTGAACGCGGAGGAGAAACGTCTGCTCCAAAAAGAAGGTATCACCCTGCCTACTCATTATCCGTTGACGAAGCACGAGGAAAGGGAATTGAAGAGGATCAGGCGCAAGATTCGCAATAAAATTTCCGCTCAAGACTCGCGGAAGAGGAAAAAGGAGTACGTGGACGGATTGGAGGATCGAGTGAAGCAGTGTACCGAGGAGAATATGACACTGTTGAAACGTATCAAAGCGCTTCAGTCGCAGAATCAGAGCCTGGCCGGCCAACTGAAGAGGTTGCAAGCACTGTTGCAAAAAGGGAACAAGAGCGCCCAGCCTGCCACTTGTCTAATGGTTTTGTTGCTTTCGTTGGCCCTGGTCGCTGTGCCGAATCTTCGGCCACACTCCAATTCAAACAATGAACTCACGCAAGAGCAGGAACAGCCGGAGAAAATGCCACCTTTAGCGGGTAAGTTCGATACTCATTTCATCTTTCGTTTGCGAGCAGATCATGTGTAATTTTTTTTTAGTTGTTAAGATTCGAGTTAAAATTCTTTTTATTAAAACTGAAAAAAATTGTCCTTTCATTCATTAGTTATCTATTTATAAAATGAGCACATATTTTGAAATAATTATTTCAAAGAAATAAGCAGATATTGCTATCATTTTATTATCTTATGAAATCATTTTAATTAAATATGAAACGTTCACATATATCAATCATTTTATTTTTAAAAAATAATAACAACTTTGTAAATCTTGATTTTATCAAGTATTTTCTATATAGTAATCTATCAAAAATCTTTCCAGATTAGTAAACTCTTCAACAGATTTCTATTTCGAGTTAATTTTATATGTATTATTCGACAATTATAACATCATAACCGGCATCACATTTTGTCGAACCGTTATATTAGCGGTTGCACAACACAAGTTGAATGAGTTTGATACTTCAGGGAACATTGAACCCTATGGAATCGTGAAAGGCATAGCCCTGTTAAAACATTTTATTTTTTCCTCGCGTTGCTTTCAACCCATGGATGTTGGCTTCGTACAGTTGAGTTTTTTACTGGTTTAAAAAACGAAACGATCATGTTTATATATATATATATCTTCTCGCGTGTTATTTCAAACAGACCAAAACTCGTTTGAAAATAAAATTATTTTAGCAATAAAATTTGTCTGCGATCGTCAAGGATATTTTTTAATATATATAATATTTTTAGTATTTCATCAGAATGTCTGCAATGACATCAAGAAGTAAAAATTTATGCGCTAAACTTTAAACGATATCTCTTATCATAAATATTTATATTTCCATTGATTAAATATTAGTAATTTGAACGTGTAGGTGAAAAACGAAACAGAAAACTTTAATAAACATTCATTATCATCAAATATGATAACACCAGATAATTGGACGATGTTAGGTAAATATTTTATGTAATCGTTCATAATTATGATTCACATTTATAGAATAGAATATAAAAACATTTAGAACTTCATAGAAATTATTTATTAATTTCTTTTATTTATTATATTCTATTATATTCTATTATATTCTTAATTTATTTTATTTATTCGATTTTTATAATTCCTCGAATAATTGAATTTGCTTCATCGAATGCTAGAACAGCAAATTCCAATAACAGAATGTCACAAAAAAAAAGTAACAAGACACGGTATTTTAGATTACGAAACGAATTTGCTTTATATTCTCGAATCTACGACGCAACAAATGATTTGATTATTTTAATCTAATAATATTATCAATAAAGTTGTAACAAAATCTAAACTTTATTACCTATTAATTTACTAATTGATTATAAATTATGATAAATTATCGTGCAAGAAAATATGAAAAAAATGATTACAACTTCACAAAGTTTTTATCAGAAGTTTGAATGATAAATTTCGATAAAAGGACAAACGTGATGTTTCGAAACCAATAGGTTCGATATGAATATCGGTGAAACCGAACTAAGATAGAAGAGCGAACAGAAGTTGTTCAACTACTTTCTAAACGAGGACAAGAAAACTCTGATCCTTTCTCGATGCCAGAACGGAACAATCGTTCTCATCGAACAGTAATCTTATTTTAATTATTTTCTTCAAAATGTCCATTCGCTTTATTTCTCTCCTGTTTTGCCTTAAATTGTAACGTTATCAGTTTCTATCAACTTCTCAATTTATAACTTTTATTCATAATTTGTCATCATGATTCTCTTTTTTTTAGAAAGTACAATGAGAACCCTATGAAGTCATTGACCTTCGTTAAAATTCAAAGACTAATACCTTAGGATCGTTCACTTGTACGTGAAATGCCTCGTAACCAGTTTTTCGTGTCCATTACGAAATCAATTAAATCAAACCGCTTAAATCAAACAACGTATGCAATGTATTTTCGTTCTGCCGTCGTAAACCGTTCGAGATAATTATTTTGCATGCACGAAATGCGATAAATACGATAACTATAGTTTCAAAATATAAAAAAAATTTTATTCGAAAAATCAGAAAATTTTAGAAACTTGCCTGAATCTTTTTCACAATTGTTCAAATTATTAACATTATGCTTTCTAGGTCGTTCTCGAACGTTACTCTACACGAAACAGCTGATGGACGAGGAATTGCAGCAATATAGCGAGGAATTGCTGCAGGAAGTGGAGGGCCTTTTGGATCACGATTACAGCCCTACGATTCAGCCACCCCTCTATAAACGTCCTCGCATGGATACGGATTCTCCACCGAAATGCATCTTGTCTTCCGATCATATCGGAGGAACGCTTTGTGGAAGACAGGAAGTCACGATGAAATCGAACAGGAAATACATCGAACCACCGTTAGACGATGTTTGGCCACCACCGAATCCAGGCGGGCAAAAGAATGTCAAAAAGGTGGTGGATAAGCTCGAAGCATTGACCAACGAGCTGAAGATTAATATTTCTGATTCGGAAGGCATGAGAACTGTCCTTCTAAAAGTTCCTCAGGAACAATAAATAAATGGGAAAGAACCAATTGTCACGATATTATATTTTTCTATCATTTGTAACCCTTTGCGATTGGATCTGTTTATATTGTTGATACGTGACATTTTTTGAAAATATTCTTGGAGAAGAGAATTATAAATCATGAAATAATCTATTTAAAAAAAAAATTTTTTTAAATAGAAGTTCAGAATAATCAAAGGATCTAGAGATGATTTAAATGGAATTTAAAAATAAACTGATATACTTTTTTTCATTAATACATGGTTATTGAAAGTTTTCGAAGATCCTAAATTATTTTGAACCATGCATTCTCTTTTAATTCGATCTCTTCTAAATGAAAAATCATAAAGGGTTAACTAATTGAATAAAACACTCCGATGAGAAACATACATAAAAGAGAATAGAATTCTGTAGTTTTTAATTAATTTTTCTGCGTGAATATTTTCTAGAGATTAATGAGAATCCGTTCAACTAGCATATTTTAAACAATCGGTCGATATTTTTCACTAGCAATGGGATTAGGAATTTTCGTATAAGTCTATACTTTTAAGAGTTTATCGAAGTCACACGTGCTCTTCTATATTTCCCTCTTCTTCTCGCATATTTTTAGCGTTATATCATCGAAGCTATCTCATATTCATATACTATACTAGTTCATTCGTGCTTTTACTCATCGATAATTTTTATATATATATATTCTATCAGTGAATGAATTTCACAAACTTGATTTTTCATCACTCACTTTGTCTGTTATAGTCAACTGCACACCGTCATAGTTAGGTATTGATCGTCTTTAGATGATTTTTCAAGAGTTTTTATCGATTGAATGATATTTAAGATTTATCTATTTATAAGGAGAATTTATTATGAGAGTTTTACAGTTATTATTGATGTTGCCGATGATAAGAGAAATAAAATTTGTAAATAGTCATTATACGAATTGTCAAAACGACACACATACAGAAAGATATACATATATTATTATTATATTATATAAATATAATAAAAGAAATATATCGTAGCTTTAATTTTAAAAGATACGATTTTTAATTCTGTACTACTGTACACAAAAGATGATATTTACAAAAGTATAGTAGTAAATTATAAGTAAATTATAAGTTGATAAAAAATTTGTTTATACACATATATTATATACATAAACAAGTGCGTATAGCATATATGTTTCCATCCTTTAATGCGTGATAGATTCGATTATCCAAAGGATAATTTTCATCGTACATGAGGGCTCGGGTATCGCAGTGTTAATAATTAATTTAATATCATATCTCACGAGAAATTTGCGAAATGCAAATAAAACATAGATGCGTTAACTATGCCAACCTCGAGTGAAATCTATTTAAATGAAAACTGCGTGTTATCGACACCAGGTCTCAAGACTGTATCATAAATTTAGTTTATTATATCCTGATATATTTTTTTTTTTTTTTTTTTTTTTTCTTTCGATATATATTCCTCACTTCGTTTTAATCAATTCCTTACGTTTCTTAATTAAATTATTAATTTTTACTTTATACGTGACTAGTGAAATAACGTCCATATAAAACATAGCGAATTGTAAATAAATATATCGACACGATTAATCGTTTGTTTTATAGTTCGTACTTATGTTAATCTTCTCTTTCACTTGGACTAAATTTCTGGAAGAAGACAAACGCGCACATAGAATAATAAATGAACATATAAAATCCGGCTTTTTCTTTCACAGAATAGCGAAATTTTGCGCATCTAGAAATATTGTCGTTCTTCCAAAAAATTGTAATTGCGTACACGTATAAGGACGAATATTATCGATATCGATACTGAAGAAGCATCGACCACGATTTTTATTTAGATAAGTTGAACGATACATTCCTACCACTAATGTTCATTCAAAAATAGAACAATTCTATTTTTGCACGTATGTAAAAGGGTTAAAGGTATTACACTCTAAATTTAATTCAATATACGTGTAACGACGTCAGAAAATAAAATGTTACAATCATTATATTATTCCGATGCGTTTTTTCTTCCCAAAATTCAAATCTAAAAATTCTTGCAAAAATACTTTCAGAAATTAAATTTTTATGAAAAAAAAAAACTCATATATCAATTAGTATTCTTGTTAATTTTCTTTTAAATTTGTGATGGAAAAAAAACGATTTAAAATTCGAGCCATTTCTTGTATAGTTTATGGTCTTTGCAGTATCATATGCAAAGAAAGAAATCCAGTTTTATAACGGAAGTAGGTAGTCTTCAAAATCTTTGTTTTATGGTTCGTTTTCCCGCCATAGTGTAGTCACAATAATATCTTTCGAATACTAAGAAAAAAGTCTATCCAGCTTAAGACAATTGTATATCTGTCAAGTTTCTTATAAAATATAAATAAAATGGAAGAATTGGAAAATTTGGGTGATCTTTTGCCGACATATTATGCAAGATTATTTCCTTTTCACGATTATTATCGTTGGCTTAGTTACGGAAATGGTATTACAATTAATCAATCATATTAATGTTTTCGATATGATTAAAGCAAAACGAACAAATAATAATTTATTTTAAATATTTTATTTTTAAGTTTTAATTAGTATTAATAGTATTGATTAACGTTACTACTAAAGTATTCGTATTTTTATAGTGAATACGTTTAACAACAGAGAATTTTCATTCACTTTACAAGAAGATATTTACATTCGTTTCCAATCATTTAAAAATGTGAAAGAATTAGAACTTCAAATCAGAAGACTCCTTCCTGTTAAAATAGATGTAGGAGCAATATATAATTACAGGTAGATATTAACAAAATTAATAATTGTTTAATCCTTATTAATTAATTTTTTATCTTTTTCTATATTTAGTCCAAAAGAGCAAAAAATAAGAGGTACAAATTTTCATCCTGTTGAAAAAGAACTAGTATTTGACATAGATATGACCGATTATGATGAAATAAGGACATGTTGTAGTGGTGCAGATATTTGTGCTAATTGTTGGAAATTTATGGCATTGGCTTGTAAAATTTTAGATAATGCTTTAAGATGTAAGTAAATAATAATTAAAAATCTTGTACATATTATATTTAAATAAAATATTTTAGCGGATTTTGGATACAAACACATTTTATGGGTATTCTCTGGCAGAAGAGGTATTCATTGTTGGGTATGCGATCCTTGTGCACGTACTTTAACTGCAAGAGAACGTGGTGCAGTAGCAGAATATTTACAAATTATAGATGGTGGTGAATATATGAAGAAAAAAGTAAATTTACCTGGAGATAAAATACATCATTCCATTAAGTATGTATTCCATTAAGTAATAGTAAATTAAACTCAATTTCAATTTTTTTCAATATCAAGTATTTAAAAAAGAATTTTATATAATTTTAGACGTGCATTGGAAACAATAGAAGCTGTCTTTGTTCCATTTTGTATAGAAGAACAAAACGTATTAGGAACAGATGATGGAGTAGAAAAGTTTCTACAGATATTTAATGATGATGAAATTAAACAAGAACTAAAGTTACTTTTTGGCCAATACAATTCTAGCAAGGATAGATGGAATGTATTTGTTAAACATATTAGAAGCAAGAAGACTACGGTACTTATAATACTTGTAAAGTTCTATCAACTTTTCATAAAAATAATTTGATATTAAATACGTGATATTAGGGAGACAAAAAATGGTATCAATATCGTCATTTGGTAGAAGAAATAATGCTGCAATACGCTTATCCGAGATTAGATATAGCTGTCAGCAAAGGAATGAACCATCTTCTGAAATCTCCTTTCTGTATTCATCCAAAAACTGGTAAAGTTTGTATTCCATTCACCGCGAATACGGTGGACAAATTTCATCCCGATAAAGTTCCAACAATTAAAACATTGATCGAAGAAATAAATGAATACGATTTGAAAGATAAAACCGAACAGGAAACTTATGATTTGAATACGAAGAGGATAAAAGATTATAAAAAAACTAGTCTTAATAAGTCATTGCATATTTTTCAAGAATTTCTAAGGAACATGGAAGTGGAAAGAAAGGAGCAAAGACTCAAGGAAAACGGTAAGCATTCATTAACTTTTTATATTTAATGTATTTAACGTACTTTTCACGTCGTATTTTTTACAATTCGTCATTTTATTTTTCAGACGAAAAAATGGAATTTTAATTCAAAAATAATATATTTTTTT
This sequence comes from Apis cerana, assembly GCF_029169275.1. NCBI lineage: Eukaryota > Metazoa > Arthropoda > Insecta > Hymenoptera > Apidae > Apis > Apis cerana. The sequence goes on from NC_083865.1 coordinate 8,645,370, forward strand.
AATAAATTTACGAATAAAATTAATTTTTTTATTGTTTAAATAAATTTAAAATCGTTCTAATACGTTTATAAATAAAATTTAATGTTTTGCAAAAAAGACGTACTCGTTCAATTGCTTCCCACACGTCAAGATAAAGCGTCTTATAGACTTGACAGTTTGGCAAGATCGATTGCCAAGATTTCTAAAAAAAATCACTTTCATCCTGCTTGCATTTCTGGCTGAACCTGCTCACCGTTACTTTTTCTTCTTTTTACGTGAAATACTGCACCAACGTGCAATGATTGTTTCATCAACTCATTCGAATCTCATTGTCCTCCTCTTAATCCCATAAAAATTTAAAATCTTGGCACGAATGTAACGAGAAGCGAGATCATTCGCAGAAACTGTAACCAGCTTGAATATATTACTTCCCCGTCTAATATTTACACGATTAACAAGAAATAAATTTTTAGAAAAAATATATTACTTGTACACTCGAATATGAAATGAGAATGTAAAATACGATCTTTCGATAAAAGCAAACGTTTGTCATTGGGAGAAGATGAATGTATTCATGGAATAAATTTCCCAGAAGAATATGTACATATTTAATATTTGCATCTGAAAATTTCAATTATTTCCAGAAATATTATTACGTTGTATGAATGTGTTCGTTAACGATCCCCAAATAGATACATTGTTACACGTTGATTCGTACGCAATTCTTTCATTTACTTAGAGCTGAACTTTCTCGCTACAATTTCTGAGTGACGAACGACGTTTCAATTACGAGAATTTCATGCTACGTGTTTTTAACCAGCTGACAGAAAGAGATCACAAAAGAAATAGGTTAATTGTCTTCAAAACACACGGGCAGTCATTACGCTCTCTTGGATAAAACTAAATGGATGTTCCTGTACCGATTCGTTTTTACACTATTCACCGTTATTATTCACACTTTTTCTACATTTTCCTCGAAAAACAGGATTCACGTTAACGCTATTCCGATATAATCGCGAGATTTCGAACAAGAGAAATTGATAATTTATACTCGTGATAATTTATACTCTCGCAATCTTCTTCGGTCTATTTTCTTCTACTATGTGGAATAAAAAAATCATAGAGAAATACAATTACACGAATTTCTCTAAACAATATGTTTGTCTATATTTTTTTTTTCTTTCGCTCATCTGATAAATTTCGACTATCACGCAAGATCAATTCCAAGGCAATTTCGCATCCTTTTTTGTTTTTATTAAAATTGAGGGTTTTATCAGTCGAGACACATATTTCGAAATATCTGAAGTTTCGAAAATTTGTTATTAACAATGACTAATAATTATATATAATTGACACTTCGAAAATAATGTAGTTACTATAATAATACATACTAGCTCGTATCGAAGTGGATACGACGGTCTCGCTAGATCTTACTTTCAATCGTTCGATAATAAAACGTAAACTGTACTTTCCAAGCGCATGCAACATTGAAAATTTCAACGGATGTTTACAACTTCATTCTAATTTGTTTTACATCCGTTGCAATCTCGATTTCATCTATGACACTGACGAAAGTATTCGAAAGTTTACCGGTTCCTAGAGACAGAAAATTTTAACCTAAAAAAAGTCGTGAAAGTTGTCTCGCGAAATTAGCTATTCGTCAACTTGATAACGAGATTCACGTTATCGATCAATCGACTTTTCTTTTTTATTCGATACGTAGGATCCGTTTAACTCGATCGTTCCGCCAGTTTTTCATCAATCAATCATACGATACCGTGTGGAATCGTCGTATGACGAATAGAGGATTCGAGCACAGTAGCAAGAAAGTGGATATTCTTCTCGTATCTATTATACAGGATTAAAGGTGGGTGGATCACGATTCATGATGGAAAGCGAATCGAACGATCCCAACGAGTTTTTTATTCGGTATCCATATATCGAAGTTTATTTGTTGCTACCAACAAAAAAATTCTGACCACTATTAATAATTACGGTCTTAATCGACTGTGACCAAGTGGAAGCTTCTCCGTAAAAATAGATTAAACTTTCTTTTTAGGCCATAAACTATTTCGAATTTTTCTGACTATAGTACTTTCAATCAATTACGGACACTTTCGACGCGTATCTGTGATTTATTAGAAATTCTCGATGTTTTTAGCGAGATTCTTTTCTTCGTCGAACTCGACTCGAAAAAAAATCGCTCTTTTTACGACGTAGTATCGCGATTAATCAGCCAATTGACTCGCACAAATTGTTCAGAATTTCTTTTATCTTGTGGCGATCGACAAATGCGAAACCATAAACGATTGTCATCGATGCTACATCAATTTCAACGTTTCCTTGAAATGTCAATCTCAGCGGTATATGTGGGTCGTCGCATCGAATTAACATTGATGATCTAATTGTCTTCGATTGTATCCAAACGCGACATTTTATAAATCGTTAGAGCTAAAAATTCTTCAAATTAAAATAATCGATTCAACGATAACACGATATTTTTTATCGAATCAAGATTTGACAAAAAATCTGAGACAAATGAGGTACATAACTAAATTCACGATCAAATTCATCAGAGATAACCGTTTCTTTTCCGAAGAATTCTTTCGTTGAAAATCAAGAAATTTTTTAAAACTGGTGTCGATCAATTTTAAATGGATCCTCGATACGAAACGTTACCAGATAATCGTTCGTTTTCGGCTAATCACCTCGATTCGTTATATTCCTTTATTGGCAATTATTTAGCAATTATCTTTGCGATATCGATACCGTTGCAAATGTATTAACAAATATAAACATATAAATGTTTTTTAATATTCCTAATTTCATGGTATATCAAAGAATCGCGAATATAAATCTCATCGAATCAACATCGAACTCGAAGCGATTTAACGAGGTAAAAGCATCGATAAACAATGAATCAGAAATTAATCTTCTTGGCACCTCATTAACGCGTATAATGCGGAGGGTTGGAGAATTCAGCATTTACAATATTTTTTTCACGGACAAATCCTCGTTTGTAAAACCTGTTACTTCGAACATGGTGGCCAAAGAAGCGATAGTTTCATCCCGTCGTGGAATGAAGATACACGCGGACAAATACAAGCACACATTTACAGTTAACCGTGTAAGCGGACTAGCAAGTTGTCTGTTCCTCGCCAGCCTCCACGAGCACCCCACAGATTACAAAGAGATTAAAAGCGTGGGGAACGTGACGCGTGTACGGAATGCTCTCGATTTTATCCGATTGCGAGCGTGACGGAAACGTTCGTTTCTTACGGAATCACGAGAAAAATTAAGAGGAAGGGAGATCGAGAGCCGAGAGATAAATCCTTGAAATTCGAATCCCCGATTCTGGATTCTGAATCTTCTGTCGTATCCAGAAAGAGGAGTGAACTTTTACACGATTTTATATATTTAGTTTCGCTGCACACGTTCGAATAAAATCAAATTAAAATAAAATTATAATTGTCGCGTTAGAGGTGGATATATGTATCGGAGATACGGTTTAAGATAGGTTTAGCGCTACTAGCGCTTCGAAATGGTTACCTATCCAATATTAATCAATAGTATCTAATGCGATCAGCGGTTTTTGCCGAGTAAACGAAGAAAAAAGGCTTTGGCAGCAAAGTGAGTAACGCAAAAAGATCGTTTAAACGTGAAAAATCGCGCGACGCGTTTATTTGTAAAATAATTAGTATTCGGTGGGGAGGCCATTACACGATCCAGTTAAGGCATTATTCCGATTAGGGAGAGCGATGGTGAAAAATAAGGAACGAGATATACACTCGATTATAGAGGAATTAATACGCGGCACGCACCGCACGCCTACAGCGTTCCTTTCCACTTTCGTAACACGGGTATAATCCTCGCGCGTAAACGCAACACGGGCTTAATTATCCTTTTTAACCGGGATAAACGTTCCATCGCGAATTTCTAATCTATATTAGCGATGCGCTCGCGACTTTTACTTTTCTCCGTAACCGGCTTCCAAACTAATTGTCCATTTCCCATGGTGAGAGCCAGTTCTAGAGGCAGAACGTTTGGAAAACGAATCGTTTCGTTATCTCGTGTACGATCGGAACAACCATTCTCCAATAATTATTCACGTTCGACGTATCGATTCGTTAATAACGATATCGCGATAAAAGATAAACTATTTGATTCCCGAACGAACGAATTTGAAATAGGTGACATTTCTGGAATTTCGATATTAAATCTTCTTTTATTTGACGTAAGTGTTTGACGAAATTGTCGATATTGTTAAATTTTTGGAAAAATCCGCTAAATTCTTCTTAATCTCTCGATTAGCAGTAACCGAAAAAAAAAAAAGAACGTTCCGAATGATATTCGAGGCATGAAAACAAAAATTTCAGAGCCTTTCTCTGACGAAATTCTCATAAATTCTCTTCTCTTTTCACGAGCTTCTCCTTACCGTTAAATCGGATGCGCATATTAACGTTCCGTTTTCGTTAATTGCTCGAAATTACCCAGTTCTCACAACAATCCGAAGAACACACTTTTACATTACCGTGTCTATTGTTAAGGGTTCTATTTCATTCACGGTTTTAATTAATTTCCAAGCAACAACGCGTAGATGAAAGTAAACACCGATCTACACCGCGTGGCTAACGTTTCGTTTTATTAAAACGCGCATATACGCGCATTTCTCACGAGAGAAAAATCGTTCCAAAGACATATCGTTCGTCTAATTAACGGTTTATTAAGATGGAATCGTAGCCTCTCGCTAATTGGTTTCGCCCCGACTTTCTCACAGAACCAGAATTTCCTCCTTACCGAACCTTATTCGCGATTCCATCTGTCAAACGGCGCCTTAAAAATTGAGAATCAGCATATGCTAATTCCGTGCAACTAGCAGACGAGTTCTCATGATCGTTGAACGTGAAAACCGCGGCAAAACTTCGCTCGATTCGATCTAACGATTTTATTCGATCTCTCGATACATTAATCTCGTTCAAAAAAAAAAAACGACGATGGCGAACACGATTCGTGAACACGAAAAATTTGATCGTGCCTCGATCAAGCGATTTCGTTACAACGTTGCTCGATCGACACCCTGAATTTCTAATAATTATTCCGTGTTTCGAATCCATCGCACCATTCGCATGCAAAGTTCCACAATTTCCGGAAACCCTCGGCCTGTCCTTCTCTCGAAACGGGACAATTAAGCTACACGTTGTAATTTGCACGATTTACCAAGAGTAGGCAGAGAATTTTCCTGTTTTATCGGACAAGTTTTATTACTACGTAACACGGAGGAGAGAATTTATGGGTATTGGTATAACTCGTAAAACCAGTGACTTATAAAATTTCGCTAATAATATCGGTTAAACGACGCGAGGAGGTGGCGAATAACGATTAAGGAGGGAAGGAGAGGAGGGGGATTTAGAGGAAGACGAGGCTGGCACAGGTGGTCGTGTTATAGCTGGACAGCGGCTACCTGTCGGCGAGAAGGAACGTGATTAACAAACGTGATCGATCCTCGCGATGCCCGAGATAATTTCAAGCGGGAGTCTTGGCACGCACGATCAATATTTATAACGTGTGGTGGCCGGTGCTCCTGTTTCTTCCACGCGTGGAATCTACCTACCGTGGTGGCTAAACTGTGCACGAGCACCACGCTCTCGCGTGCGAACGCCATCATTTTCCAAGCTTTATGGATAGAAATTGACCGGGGCTCGAGAGGGAAACGCAACGATACTTTATCTCGAATCGAATGCCGGGCGATCGGGGATCGATCCGATTTCGAACGGGAAGAATCGGATTCTAGAAATGGAGAATGGAGAAGACGCGTCTTTTTTATTTGTGCAAACTGTCGGGATATTTAGAAGAATAACAAATTGTCCACGGGTGCTAATGATAAATTGTAATTCATCTTATAAATCATTTATAACTGCGATCTAACGTGCGGTTGAAGCAACAAAATACGTATTTAATTGCTGAAATTAATTTGTGGAAGAGAATAAATTTATCGTAGATGGGAATATGATATTTGTAAATAATATTTGTAGTAAGATTAATTTTTTTTTTTCGTTTTTATGTAACAAGAGAAGAAATGTAAAAACTGTTAAAGACCCCGTTCGCGTTCCCCTTTTCATCGGGAAGATTACAAACTCGCAGTATTCGAAAATTACCAGTTCCTTTTTTTAAAATTCCTTTAAGAAAAAAAACACCGTTAAAACGTTAAATTTAGTTTGAATCAAGAAATCTCAAGTTACTTCGTATAGTTTCGGGATACTATTCGAGTCTCGAGAGAAACTAATAAAGAAAAAAAAAAGAAAAAAAAGAAAAAAAAATGAGGAATTTTTCAAAGAACGTCTCCTCCGACTCGCCTAATTGCAAAAACTTGCACGAAGAGATTCACAATAGAGAAGTAAGTTATAGTCTCGGATATGTGGATCTGTTCATGGTGTAATCACGGTACTTAAGCAGTACCGAGTCACTTTGCAGATTCCCCGATACCGATACAGACTTTTTTCCAGGAAGGTAGTAATTTTCCAAGTTATATTTCCCCATTTATGCACAACGTATGGAAGGTGCTCGTTTGTAACGAAATATCGTCCGCCTTTTTCGACTTTCCTATCTCCTTACTGTTTTCCAATTTTCCAATTTCTACGATACAACGATCTTTCTCCTTCGAGTGATACTTTAAAACTTTTTCTTTTTCCAATCCTTAACCGATATTCGCGGGATCTTTGAAACACGTTGCGAACACGTTTCGTGATATTCTCTTCTCAACTAACACACGGCGTCGACGAGCCTTCTTAACAATTTCTAAGTTGAAACTCGAATTTTTTATTTGAATACCTCAATCTCCCTACATGTAAAATTCTCCTTTTACAACGTATAACGCCAACGAGTTAAGTCTCCATCTAATCCTTTCGAATCTTTGGGACTCTTATGTAACTGTACATCTAACGTACGACCCTTTATCTTTTTTTATTTACCTCGTAATCTCGATCTCACGATAGAAATTAAGGGCGGAGATAGAATCTTGTCCGGAAATCGGGCCCGGACGAGAGTCTGTTGGCCGATTGTCTCCAACCGGAAGAAGTCGGCTTTCGTTTCAAAAATACGTTCCCAGAGAGGTGGAAAGAGAGAGGCCAGCGGGTAGAGAGGAAATATAAGGCCCATCGTGCGACTGGTCTAATTAACGTTGTATTTATATACCCGGTCGTTATTACTTTCTTCGCTGTGTCGTAAATTTTCCAATGTTCCCGTGGTCATCCTATCATTATTGGTAGGAGAATACGCGCGACGCTTTCATCCGTAAACGGCCAATTTCTTGATGCTATCTCCGACGCTTTCGCTTAGCCTTTTAACATTCGAGCAAAAAATATCCGCCGTATTTTCACCCTAAACGTTTCATTGCTTCCGCTCGATATCCTTATCATTTGCCACTATACGACCGTTCTTTAGCCACGCCAAACGCGTGATAAGGCTTCGTTTGCATAAGCCGGAGTAAATCGTAAATGAACGGTCGAACGAAACTTTCCCTCCCTCCCCGAGTCCTTTTTTAATTGGTCTTCGACGTTAGATCGAGTCTGAGGGTAGCAGAGGCGAAACAAATTCGGACGTAATAACGACGACTTTATAACGTAACGGAGACGGGGAAAAAAGTTGCACGGGACTCGTTTCTTTCGCGGCAAGGATCGCAAAGTACCGAAATCTTGGATTAAATCATTCGAGATCCTGAATCGGAACGAAGAGGGGAGAAGAATCAACGAGAAGGAATAACCGTTACATAACGTAACACGCGATGTAATTAATGAGGACATTAAGGTAACAATCTGGCTCTCTCTCCTCCGCAACTTTATCCAACTTGTCCAAAGAGAGGCAGAGATCGTGGTCCAAGTTATTAAGCGACTTGTGTCGTAAAGCGAAAATAAATCTGACTGGGTTTGCTCGTTGTAAGTAGCATTATAACCACGCTACTTACGAAAAATCAATTAAGACAGAAGCCTGGCGCGCCAAGGCTTCATGCTCGATTGCTCGTTAATTTCCAAATACGAAACGACCGCTCGATCTTGTCTCGGGGTACTTTTTTAAGAAGCTTTTTTCCATGATTTCGATCAAAATGACCGCATCGATCATTTTCGAGTTAACGTAATTTATGTAGAAGAATATTGATCCAGATTAATTAAAAAAAAAAAAAAAAAGAATTGAATAGCAAGATCATTTATCGTTATGGAGAGGAAATAATCGTTATCACGTATGCATCGATCATAGATCGGTACAAGATCGGATCGTCCGGCGTTTTACGAGTCGCATTCCGTTTCGAGTGTCGAGAGAATGAAAGAAATGAAGATCGATGCCGTGAATTTGCGCACGTAGGATGGAATAAAAGGTATAAATATAAATCTCGTTGATTTTTTTCAGAAACTACGGTTACATCCAGACATTTCCACGATTTCTATCTTCTCGCGTGGAAAAAGATGAGAACATAAATCGTGGAATCAAGCGTCCAGTTCCGAATAATCATTAATTATTACAAAAAGGGGGAAATCGCGAATAATTTAGAATCTTCTTACAGGCCGGGAATATAAAAATCTATAAAGTTTCTAAAAGAAACTTTTCCCCTCGTCGAGGGATAAAGCAAAAGAGCGTGGAAATTTAGAGACGAAACGAAACCGATTTACGACCGATTCATCGTCATCACCATTATCGCCACCAGCGCAGAGATCGTACGACACCCTCGCGCGAAAACTTTAACGAACCGTCACATTCTCGTTTGACAAAAATATCGAGCGAAACTGACCAAATCTCTCGAAAGTTGTTTCTCGCTTTACTTTCGACACTTTGGTCGAACTGCTTGTTAAAATCTCTATACCAAATTAATTAAATTTACAACGATTGAAAAAAAAAACGAAGAAATCGTTTTTCCTGAAATCTCTAGAAATTCAAAAAGGGAAAAAGAAAGAAGAAAAATTGAAACTCTACAAAACTCTCTTGGTCACCTTGTGAGAAACGAGAAACGCGATTTGTTCCATTCTCCTCGCGTACTCTTATACCAAACTGTTTTAGAAAACCGAAGCGTTCACTTATATTCCACTCAGAACTGAATAATTTAGCCAATGACAATCAATCGATCCGCGATCGAAAGGCCAACGATCGAAAGCCGGGGTCGTCCTTCATTGTCGAAAGGAAGAACAAATGCAGCGGTTAGAAAGCGTTACGATTCAACAACATCGTTCCATTTCGCCAAGAATTATCGTTTTCGCGGCTACTCCTCGCGGAATGGGAGGATTTCACGCGCGCAGATATCCAATCTGACGTGACACACATGTTTCGTTGCGAGCCGAGGCCGAGGATCGCGCGTAACTGTGCCAGATTATCGACAGATCTGCGGAGAAAGTATCGCGAGCCAGCGAATAGATCGATCGCGTGATTGATCATCGCCGATGAAAAATCGATCTGTGACGAGCGTGCACGTTGAAAACGAAAACGAGCCGATCGAACGAAGGAAAGTGGTTTCGATCGATCGGCCGCGAACAACGTAACCGAGTCACGGAAATTTAACCACTTGGACGACGAAGAACGGCATCTGTTCGTTTCGTCCCCCTCGTATCTGGAATACGATCGACCACAAATTCGATATGTCTCGCGCAGCGAGGATTCGACGATCCTTATTCACGAAGGAAGGGAAAGAAAAGAGCACGTAAAAGAACGCGCGCCTTTCTTGCGTTTTGCGTGTCGTGGCACGCGTCCGCCAAAAAAAAGAAAAGAAAAAGAAGAGAATGATCGATCTTCCGTTCGTCGAGATGGGGGGGGAAAAAAACTATCGGATTTTGGGACGAGAAGAACCGCACGCTTACCACGCTTCGACCACACTGATTCGTATTCGAGAGTTATTCGTAGAGATTGGAATTAGAGAAAATGAACGATCGGGAGGAAAAGTATCGCCGCTGTGATGGAAAAACGAAGACGAGAGGAAACGGCGAGAGACAGAAGGAAGAGTGGAAAGAGCGGGCGAAAGAAGGAACGAAAGTGTGTCGTCCGTTCTGGCACGTATTTCCTTTTCTATGTTCAGAGGGGGGCATCGTTGTTCGGGCCCCGACAAGCCGAAGAGCTTGAGGAGTGCTCGCGGCACGTTGCCCCATAGTGGGGGCAGCGACATAAGTACGAGACGGCCTTAAGAAAAGCCTTCATTCTGATAGCAGATCGCGATTCACGGAGTCGGTGAACTCGTAAAACTCGTGGCCGGGTGACCAAAAACGACCGGCGAGTGTCACGGGACCGGATAAGGGGGAGAAGACTCGGAAAAAAGGGGGAAAAGAAAGAGAGAGAGAAAAGAAAAGAAAAGAAAAGAAAAGAAATAAACGGATCGAGAGGCGCCGCTTTCGATCGGGATAAAATTCGCTCGATGCTCGAGACGAAGGTAATCGGACGAGCGCGGCTGTTGGTGATCGTCGAAGGGTGCAGGGAGTGCAGTTTCCAACGGTCCCTCTAAGAGAAATCTCGAGAGATCGAACGCCGAGTCCCGTGGACCCTGCTGCTCTACCAAAGGCGAACGAGGTGGGTAGTGTGAACAAACTTTACACGACAGTAATTGCTCAACGCGATATACGGCGCGAATACGTGGAAGGACTCGTGGTTGGGCCGTTCGTTTACGTAAGCCGAAGGTCGCGAATGATTCCTTCCATCCGAGGTGAAGAGCGCGTTCGAATCTTCTCGAGGGAACAGCCATAGTGGAATAATAACGATTTATCGATAAATCGGTGTACAAACAGATCACGTCCCCGGTAAAATGTGATCCAATTTAATTACCGAAAGGGTTAAGAATCCAAGGTCGCGATCGTGGAAACGGAAATACCATCTTATCTATCCTTACCTTGATCTCGCCGAGAGATACCATTTCGAATGGTATCGAGATAACAGCCGTATAACGATCCCGTAGGATCGTTTCCATCGCGATCGATTCTCGGACCCGTAGTAGTAGGAATTCCCATCCGATCTTTTTCAATTTATTAAAACATTGGAGCGCGATACGCGTACGAAACTTAGGTTGTAATTTCGGGTCGTAAACAATGAAAACAGAACGAAAAGGATCGGGTTGTTACGCGCCGTTTAATCCGAGGCGGGGATCGTTGAATCGTCGAATCGGCTCGCTTTTTACCACGATCGTTATCCGTATTCCGTTCAAATTTCCGCGATAATCGGAAGTTTAATGCCGCGTTCGCACACCTCGCAACCGCTTTTCGTGTTTTCCGCCACACACGCTCGAGGACGTTATCGCGAAACGGTAATTCCCACACGCTCGAACCCGATTCGCTTCCTCGTTGCCACAATGATACGCGAGAGCGAAAAGGAGGAGAGAAGATGAAACGTTTCGAGTAGGATAGCCAGCGCCTCCATCTTCGGGAAACGCTCTCTCTGTTTATTTTCTACTCAAACTGCTCTACGAGGCGGTCGTATTAAGCATCGAGCACACGATTACCATAATCGGACCTCGATAATCGGATGTCGTACGGCGCATCGTTTATGATCGTACGTCGCATGGGAAACAAAGAACGTTTATTCGATCGAAACATAGTACACCACGCATCGCGGTAATAAACGTATAATTTCGAGTAAATCTAACGCGATGCACGGATTGTTGTAATTGCTTCGTCGACGACAAGATGGCGGGTTGAAAGGGCTCGTTTCCTACCATTTCCGGATAACGTTATTTTCTTTTTTCTTTCTTTTTTTTTCTTTTTTTGAACCTCGAAACCCAGTGATCTCTTCAACTCTTGGACGATATCGCATCCAACTGGTTTTAAAACGTGGAGTTTCGTCGAAAAGCCGGTAACAGTTTTTTATAACAGTTTTTTGCGATCCGGTAATGCGAGCCACTGATCGTCGAACTAATCTCGCACCGTTCGTGGAAAATTGCGAAATATTATTCGGATCGTGCGACACGAGGAAGAGTTATTTGTACAACGACGCGATCGACGCGTTCAAAGATGATTTACGTTCGTGGAGTGGACTTGGCTGGCAAGGACGTTCGTTCGCTCGGCAAGGCGACTCTCTTTTTCGTTTTGCGCTACTTGCGCGTCACGGAAAGTGCTTTCCACTCTAACATTAATGACGTCGCGGTCTAAAGTTATCCACGGGAGTTTAGCAAAACCAGTTCACAACCGTGTAGGTATCTCGAAACGTGCTCGACCGACAAATGCTCTTACAGAACGATAATGGGGTGGGATTACGAGCCACGGGAATCGTCCAATTTTTTCCTTAATTAAGATCTTAATACTACTAATATCGCGAAATAAGTAGCGCAGTACCCTTCGCCAGTCAAATTACGATGGAATCTAAAAAAAAAAAAAAAAAAGAAAAAGAAAAAATCCCGATTCATACGCGTTATCTCTATCGAGATTATCGAGGTAAATTTAGAAACGGGTTAAAACTATAATTTTCGTGAATCTAACGAAGCAACTGCCGAACCTGCCTACACTATGTATGCAAATGCGTAACACTTGCAGCGTACGGATGCAGTTAAAATCTCTAAGTAACTTCTCCAAAGTACAGCTTGCAAATTATTACGAGTATCTCTCCATCGAAACGTCGATCGTTACGGGATGCTATACGAGTCACTTTCTCCCTTCAATCGCGCGATAAGTTAACGCGAGAATTCTTAAGTAACTGTTCGATATTTTCTTGAATTCCTCCAAGAGCGGGGTATAATGTGATATAATTCCTCGTAAACTTGATATACCGATAACACGTATGCACATATGGGCGTAACTTTAATTATATTTAAACTTGTTATCCCAAATACTCGTGAAATACTCCTTCATAGTTATCTCTCACGGAAAAGATAGGAAGAGTGGTGAAAAGATGAAAAGCTCGAGAATTATATCCGATCTACTCTTCGAAAATCGATACTTAATCTAAAATACCACCCAGTTACCTAGTAAATGCTCCGAGATATCGAGCCGCGTTACTCTTCGACGCAAGGGGAACACGTAAACGGGCAAGATAATATCAAATCCTAACGCATTCGCGCGAGACACATCGATCGAGACGCTGCAAGATATTAAACATCTGATTATTAAACGAATAAATAAATCGTAACAATTAATAAATTGTTATCGTTTTTTACCGCATTGATCGATGACGTTGTCCCTTATACAAAGAACGCGCTACATCGAACGCGATTTATGCACTCGTGCGCACGTAACACGGTAGTCTGTTCATCGAAACGTGTCTGATGACTTATCTCGCACACCTATGACGCTTATGAAACAGGCTGGCGGTTGATTGAAATGTACGAGGCGAGCGTTTCGGTTACCGCTTTCTTGGCCAAACGCCAATCCGTTCCCCTTCCTTCACGAATTCGCGAAAATCGATTCAACGCGTCCCCATGTAAAATTCGTAAAATCTTTCGGCGGCAGTCTCGTTCATCATCCGAGAGGAAAGAAAGAAAGAAAGAAAAAAAGAAAAAATATAACAACTACGTAGACGAACAGCCTCGAACACTTTATCGTCTACTCATTCTATTAGGTTTAAATTGCTATTACACTCTGAAGGACGGTATAACGGTCCTATTTACATTCGACCGCGCAAGGATTAATGACTAATTGAAAATCCGTGTAGCGAGGCGCAGGACATAGGTTTCGTTGCTCGCGTTAAAAGGAAATGTTCCCGATTTTTGGCACTTCCTTTGGCTATTTCTCCGAGCAATCTCCGAGAAATCGTCTAGAAATTCAACGAAACGTTTCTTCTCTTATCCTCGATCGAGGGATGGACTCGATCCGAGGGATCGTTAAACGAGGATCGGTAAAACTTGATTCCAAGTCCTCGTTGCGACTTGAACCGGACGTTAAACCACGTCTCCTCGAGCAATAATATATTTGGTCGGTAGAAGCGTGTGCAACCTGTTCGATCGTAACATCCAAGCAAACCGCTGATTCATTCGCGAGTCCTTCTTTCCTTCCCAACGAGACGAACGCGATGTCTCAATCGTTGGATAGAAAAGAGCGACGAAAGATGTACACGACGATCGTGAGGCGGTAAAGCGAAAAATCGAGGGAAGAAATATCGATGTAACCATTACGCAACGTTTTTTCTAATCGAGTACAACAGATTCCGCGTGACGATCACGATCTTTATCACCGCTACTAATTGGTATTCCGATACGAGCAGACGCCGTGAACGTTATTCGAGCATCGAGTGTGGCATGGGAAAAACGCGAAGAATTTCGTTCGCTAGACAGCATCGACACCTCGAGAGCATACCATATTTCTAAACGACCGGCAAAACGTTATTTTCCTTTCATGAAACCGGGGGAAGGGGCAAGAAAGGAGGGAGGGAGGGAGAAGTTATCGAATTATAGCCAGTTGTTCAACGATCTTTATTACATCGGAGAATCGTAATTAACGTTGAATAAGGCAAGTTTTAAACGTGTTCGCGTTTGTGCAAAAATCGGTATTCTTACAACATTTCATTAGCTTCTCGCCTCTTTCGACTCTCTAATTGCTAATTAAGAATTTCACGGTTACAGCACGAATTCACACACGCGATAACATTTCCGAGGAACAGTTTACGTCTTACGAGCATCTCCGAAAAACAGTCAAAGTACAGCTATCGTTCCACGATCTCGAACGTTTAGTTCCTTCCTAATTGCCAATTAAAAATTCCCGGCGTGCAACGAGGAATTATCCTCATGTTCGAATGAATATCAAGGGGAAAGAGTACTCGAAACGAGCAGTTCTTCAAAAAAATTCGACGAGACGAGTGCAGTTTCACGTCCATCCTTTCCCCCCCCTCCCCCTCCCCAAAAAAGGCTATCGCTACGAGTTACGGTTCGCACGCACGAACGCATGACAAAAAGTGGACAAATCGGAACAACAGAATTAACCCAATTCCCTTCGAAAAATCGGTCCGCTTTCGCCGATGGATCGAAAATCGCCGAAAAGCGATTCGAAAGCGGCTTCCGTTCCCGTATATTTGTCAAAATATCCGCGGTGGAGGGAGAAAACGGATCGCTCGTTCCCCTCTGATTTATAGAGAGCGGATTTCGTTCGTGAGCCGAGTCGCAATAGGCGGACAATTTTCGCACGCTCGTTGCTTAACAACGGCATCCGACCGGCTTCGAATTTCACTTCCTAGTGGTTCCGAATACAAATGCCGGTACACACCCAACGGTTCGTGTTCTCGATCAGGAAGGAAGGATCGGCTTTGCGTACGATTCCTGTCTATTATCCCGGCCAACCTCTGGAAAACAGGAAAGCAAGAGATCGCGAGTGAATCATCAACGACGATCCTCGAGATCGTTAGGGAAGAGGAGGGAAAAAAAGGAAAGAAAAGAGAAGAAACAGGTGTAGACATGGTACGCGATGATGAAACGCACGGGGTTTTTTAACGGAATAAAAATGACGCGTTCGTTTAATGGAGAAATGAGAGAAGAGCGGAAAATCCGTGTTGGACGTGATCGCACGCTCGACGAGACGTTTAGAATAGGATGGAATGGAAAAATGCGCCCATCTTTATCCAGGTTAATCGATCCTCGTGCGATACAATTCGCGAGTATACCGTTGCCTTGTTGGTGGCGATGCAACATTTTAAAAGAATCGCGTCCATTTTTATGCCAACTCTAACGGTACGCACGTTTACGTGGTCTGACGATGAAAGGATCAATCCATCGAGCTACGTCACAACCGATTTAATGGATCGTAATTTGCATAGTTACTCGCATAAAAACCTCCGAATTTAGCCTTGATCGAACGATCCTTTTATCCACACTCGTGTTTCGAAATCAATTTCGAACGGGTTCTTCGTTCTCGTTATCCTGTGAAATTATTAAAACAGATGCGTTTCGTTTAACCAGAGTCGGACAGTTAGAAGGAAATTTCTGAAATTTCTTAACGTTGCCGGAGAAATTTATAGCGACGGGTAATCCATCGTTCCAGTCGTTTATCGCTCAAAGCGTTAATTTTATCTACGGTAATTTCACGTGAAACGTATTACTACTTTCACTGTAAACGCTAATTGAAACGAATACGTAATAAAAATGTGTTAATCCAGCTCTTTAAAATTATTTTAATTTCATTTCGAGGCTATCGATATTTCAAATTAACTTTCTAACGATTCCACTTATTATAATTAGATGGAAATGGAATAATTTCTAAATTATTTCTAATACAAAAATTAAACGATCGATATCTATTTAACCATTAATCTAACATTGATATAAATAATTGACACGTCGGATCGATGTTTCCGGTTGTTTGAAATAAAACTAGGATTTTTTTACCACACCATAAAACACGTCCATTCGTCTAAAAGATACAAACACGATGCGTCCTAATAATAGGAAAGGATCATCGGAGGCAAAATGATCGTGGAATTCTCGAATGAGGTGGTTAATTCGATTTTCGTAATCGGGCTCTCATTGTGTATCGAAACTACTGTATCATTACATCGTCGAAATGTTCTCAAAACGATCAAGTTAGAGGATAGAGCCAATTTTTCCAACAGGAATACGATACTTATCCTCTAAGGGCAAGAAGAAAAAAGGACGATACCTTGCGTTCATTTAATAAATATCCCTCTCAAAACAATTAGAGGATCATCGAAACGATTTCATCGCGTTATTCAACGATTTCGGATGATCGCGTCAACGATGCCGACAAATATCCTTTTACACAAAATACGTTACATCGAATTCTTCCACTTTTGCCAGAGATTTCTTACCAAAAAATTGGAAATCTATTAAACTATCTCATTTTCTATCGAGGAAAAATTGTTTTCTCTCTTAAAAAGAATTTGATTCGATCGCTTTAACGGATACGTTGATCCTGCGAAGAGAGAGAGAGAGAGAGAGAGAGAGAGAGAGGGAGAGAAGATGGCGATAGGATGAACGACTGCATTCCGAAAAGAACAATCGTGTACAGTTAGGAAATTAGACCGAGTCTCATAAATCCGGAATCCAGAGTTGCGTGTAGATTCAACAGCGAAGGAAGAAGGGGACGCATCATTGTGTAAAGTCAGAATACCTTGACTCACATGATTGGGATCTCGCGAGAACCACCTGCAGCCTTCGTGACTGCCGGTGCAATTATGAGAAAGTCTAGCAAACTCGCTCGTTAGAAGAGCCACGTGCGACCTTCGATGACGCTCAAATTGACGATAGTTAAATTATCGTCTCTCCTGCAAACTGCGATACTTCTAACTAGACTCTTTTTACTTCCTGTTTCTTGCCTAACTCGTAACTTTCGTTGCCTCGAGACTTTGCTAAAAACAGCTTCTCGTCGAGAGAGGAGAAAGAAAAAAAAAAGTGGTCGATAAGTTTTTCTTAGTTAAGATTTTATAACAGGATATACGGGATATAGTTAATCGCGTACCCTTGAATTAGCTTTCGCAGCAGGTAGTATCACGCGTTAATAAATAATATCTCGTGAAACGGGGCTATTATCAAGAACAAACAAAGATATCGTATAATATTTAACAACGTATTATTTTTACTTGACGTTTAAGATTATAGGAACGATCGAGCGAACGATCAATCGTATCCGCTGCATCAAAAGCGTTTGAAGAAGAAAAGGAAGTATTGTTTGTCGGACAAACAGGATCGTTTGCAACCAGTCACAAAGGACTATAGATGATGCTTTTGATGCAACATGTGTTCGCATTTGCTCCGAAGCACCGAACGAATCAGAGTATGAAAATTCTATTTGGTTGAAGTTAGAACTATATAGCTATAGTTATAGCGTACTGGAAATCAGTGGCGTAAAATTGGCTCATTAGAAACGCATGAACGAACAGAGAGGAGTATCGTGGACCAAAATACGGGTCGTTCTTTCACGTGAATTTTCGTGCTAGCGTTCCAAATAACTCGTATCCAAATTACTCGTTCCTTTTTTTCTTTTTTTATATCTAAAAATTATTCGTCCAAAGTATTTCTTTTTTTCTTCAAATTTATCATTTCACTTTAATTCCAATCATCTATTTGTAACATGTGTATTTAGATACACATTACACACAATATGATCTAAAAATGTTTCAAAATCAATATCACTTTCTTCGAAGTAATTCATTTCGCGTTAGATAACCAGCCAAAAATGAAGTCGTTCGAAACTAATGCTAATCCTAAACGAGAACTATTGTATTTATTAAAAATTATCTACCTTTATCCATTAAATTGGCAAATTGAGCGACAATTCGTATGGATGAAAATCTGAAGTCGAAACAGGGATGCGTGGTCGCAAGGATCGTATCCCACGAGGATAGAAATGCGGAGAAGCGCGGTCATGCAACATTATGGATTTCTTCGAAAACCCGTTAAAGCCAAGATGTATCGCCTTTTTGAGTCGCGCCCGATCATGTAACGAGCTGCGAAACATACGCGGCACTTTTCCACATCCATTTCCCTAAGTTAATGAGACCTGAGTCACGTAGCTTATGTCACAAGCATGTGGTACAAAGGAATTCTTAATTGAGGACTCTTGCTGCGAAAGAATATCCATTTTCGTCATCTTTAGAGATTAAAAAAAAACTTTCAAATCAAAAAATCATTCCTTTCGCTTAATGCGAAGAAGAAAATTTTTAGTCAAAAACTTATAATGTAATTACAAGTTAACGTGTCAATATTTGGGTCGACAATGCGATGGTCATTATCTTCGCTCTCTCTTCATCTTCGAAAATCGAGGATTGGCGAGAAAATATCCGTGGAAAAAAAAACGTACATTTCGTATAATCTATATTCATTTATATATTCTATCTTAACTGATAACAATGCGCCTCTTCCCTCGACATTTTACGCTTTTGTTTAATTCCGTTACTTCTCTCGGTCGGAGAGAACTCGTCTCGATTAGATCGAGATCAGGGGCACGTGTGCACACACCTCGAGAACTTTGATCGAATTCGAAAGAAAACACACTACTTTTCGATTACACTACATCCCAACGTGTCGTAATTAATTAACGTAATTTCGAGGAAAAAACGAAGCATCAGTTAATTATTGCCAGAGAATGGACGCGTTGATTTTTTCCCATAAATGGAACGATACATGTACGATCGCTCTATATAATTTATAATTCGATGGAGCGCGAACCGTTTCGAGGATCGAAGGATTCGAGAAGAATTCAAACAACACCGGGAGTTAACCGGAAAGAAGAGGAGCTCTAATGACACGTGACGAAGGTGCGTCGAGGAACCTTTATCCCGTGAATATTCCCATACCAAGCCTCTCTGGATTCTCGTCTCGTCTCTCTTGTCACGAGTCAGTACATTGTGCCGTTCTTGACAAAGATGCCCGTAAAAAGATACGCGTGTACGCGTACCGGCCGGTTCATTTCGGCAAAATAACGGTGTGCCGGTTGAAAATGGCGGCAAATGAAAAAGAAGCAAAAGGAGCGGATCTGAAGAGATTCTTCGAAAGAGAATCTCGTCGACGCGAGAGACAGGTTTGATCTCGTAATTCGACTTTCTCTGTATCGTTATAATAATCTTCATCCTCGAAAATCCTCGACACCTTTCGAAATATAAAGGACGTTGGAGAAGCGAAGCACGTCTCGGGTATATTTTTTGAAGGGTGGAAAGACGCGAGGATGGAAGGACGGTGCAAAAGGAAGAGCGGAAAACGAGAGCTCGAGAATGTTGTTACGTGTGCCACGTAAATCTGACACTTTATGAACCGTTGTCGCACTCCGATCTCTGATTGATAAAAGATAAAAATCGATCGTGGGGAGATGCTTCAGAGAACGAAAGAAGAACGACAAATTGAAGTTTTATGCAAAGCCCTTTTCGTGGAAGCGGAGATGCGAGATGGAGCTCGTTGTCGACAACAGGTAGGCAGGGAGGACAGGTGAAACGAGACCACTCGCGGATAACGCAGGTCTCTGTAGGCCGACTGCACGATCCACGAGGGGAAAGGTAGTCGGTTTACCTTACTGACAGCGGTCAGCTCGAGCAAAAGGAAGCCGACGCCGGTAATAACGAGGTATCGTGTAACGATCAACCGTGTATTTAATCGTAAACGATGACGGGCCGCCATTATCCTTTAAATCGATCAGTCAAACGTTTAATTACACTCGTTGCAGTATGAATCTCGTCGAGGAAGTCTCTCACCCTATAGCCGACTATTACGCCTATACGCGTTTATAAAGTTTACCTTGCTCGAGGTGTTCGAGCCTGACTTTAATTACTCGACTTCAATTTCCATCTCGAGGGACGAAGAATGGAGCGTCAATCGTCTCGACACCCGTTTAACATGGAAACACGATAGAACGTGAATGTAAAACGTGCTAATTCGAAACCATTAACCAACCCCTCCACCGCTTCGATTACACGGTCTCGAGTGGAAGCGGTTGTACGCTTTAATTAAAAATACTCGCTAGGTATTCAGCATCGCGAGATAATAAACAACCGGGCGAACGATAATAATTTCGAACGAGTCATCGCGAGAAGGAAAAATAGAAGAAGCTCTCCACGTTCGTTTCTCGTAATTAGAGTCGATTCGAGGATCGAATCGCGTGCCAAATCGTGGCAATTAACAATTAGCAAAACCATTAATCGATCGATCGATGAGCAACACTCGACTTTACGAAATCACCTCTCGATCGATCTCTCCTTTTCCCTCCGTCAATCTTCGACCGACCTTCTGCAAGGTCTTCGAGGAGGAGCTCTCCTCTCCTTTCCTCTTCGTCAGGAATGCGTGACTCGACGATTTTCTAACCCGCTTTCAATTACCATTCCTAGTCTTCTTGTTCTCGTTCCCTTCGGTTCGCGGTGCGGCAGCGCTACTAGCGAGAGGAAAGAAAGGCTGACGCGCGGAATGCGCGCGCCTCGTCTAAATGCCGCGCGGAATTTGTCCCCTGTTGTTTCCTTTCGCTCCTTCGAAATCCTTTTGCCCCCCCCTCCCTTTTTTCTACGTTTTCTACGCTCGCGTCCTCGCCACGCGTGATTTATCGTTCCATGTCGGAGAGAATAAGAAGAATTTCGCGCGAGCGAGCGGCGACGGCGACGACGAGAAGAGGAGAGGGCGTTGCAGGGCACGATCGGTGAATACGTTTCGTACGACGTAAAACGTTGGGTTTGTCCTCCATGCCACGGTCGTGACGAACGAGACAGCAATTTGTTTCGGCTCGTTGGCCGATGACGCGCTCTCATCCAGGCTACGTACGCGTTCTGGCGAGAGAATCTCGTTTTGCATGCTTAATGTCACTCGGTTGTCGCATTAGTCGACCAAATAGATCTATTTAATTTTCGAGGTGTAATGATAATGCGTCCTCGTGGGATATATATCGGTCAGGGTAATATTTCGCGGATCCAAGCGCTCGTTCCAAGGCTAATAACTTAATCTCGTTCTTGGGACGGGAAAGGGGTAACGCTTTGCAGATATATATATATTGTTCATAAGCCGGATTATATATGGCGCGATGCGACACCAACCTTATTCACCTTCGTTCGAATAAATAAATCGAATTTTCGTTTTTTATTTCGTTCAAAGGAAAAAAAGTGCGAAAATTATTTTTTCCAACGATATTTTCGATCCGATTTCTTTTCGGTTGGCCTCTTCTCTCCTGTTCGTCGATCTCGTCCATGAAGCGAACGGAAACAATGAAATTGTTTCGTATTTTTTCAGTCATGATGAAGAGGATCCCGCTGGTTTTATTGGTCTTCGTGTTTGCGGCATCCTGCGCCGCAGCGCTGCCGCTCCGAGACACCCCGAACGTTCGATTGTTTCCTCGGGACAAGGACGCGGGTCCAGTTTCCACGGAAACAGGGATTGTCACCGGCAAGGACGCGACGAATCGGTCGACAAAAAAGCAATCAGAGAAGACCGACAGTGGAACGAAAGAGTCTTCGAAATCCTCGTTACCAGCCTCGATTCAGGATAATAATCGAGCGGAGGGCAAGGATGAGGACGGTCCCCGCTCGTTCAAACGCATCAACGAAGCGAGGGACGACGAAACGGGCAAGAAGAATCGAAGGCATAAAGCCATTTTCGTCGATTACCCGCTCGTACCGCAACTTCCATTCTCCAACGACATCGTCCCTTACGACATCGATTACCCTAACAACAACTTCGACACCGAGGAGAGGACGGTGGCGGATTCGAATAACTTGGAGGAAAGTAACATCTTCTACATCAGGCTACCGCCCACGCCGTACATGTTCGTGCCGGGATTGGGTTACATCTCGCAGCCGCCCACCTATTCGACGACCAACCTTCAACCGCTCGTACAAGCGTACAAGAGACCCGGAAGGCCGAAACCCGCGTACCAGCAATCCGTTAGCCACCCGTTCATCAAGCTGCCCATCGATTTCGTGAGCAACGGCAAGCCGACGTCCATCTACCATTGGCAGAAGAAGACGAACAAGAAACCGACCGACACCCCGATCACCAATCTGGACAGTCTCTCCGCGGATTTCGTGACCAATGGGAAACCGACCGCCATCTATCAGTGGCAGACCAACGCGAAACCGACCAACAAACCCGACCACGATTTCGTCCACAAGCTGGACAAAGGCCCGTACGAGTTCAACGGCAAGCCGACCAGTTTCTTTCTGCTGAAACCGGATGGAACCACCGCGGCGCGTCACCCTCTCCGCTATTCCGATTACCAGGATAATTCCTATTATTGAAGACGCGCGAAGGAGCTCGTTGCTGCCTCGAAAACGAACCGCCATTTCCTCGAATCGTTAAAAAAAGAAAGAAAGAAAGAAAGGAAGGGAGAAAAATCGGCGGGTTTGATTGGACTACGAATCCTCGAATCCATCGTCAGCGGTGAGCGGAGAGGAGATGAGAGGGCACGGCTCGATCAGCATGCACGAGAAACGTGAAACGAGGGAAGGAATCGATCGATTCGCGATTCTCGTTCGAATCGTAACTACGTGCGTATAGTACGAGGCGAACGAGCGGATAACCGATGCCAGGATACGCGATTGCTTAGAAATTGCATAACCGTGCGAGCTTAAGGGCGGGCTTCGAAACAATCGGCCTCTCCATCGGTCGGCGATTCGTATCGCGTTGCATTTACATCTAAAAGTATGGGTTATTACTACGGATGATTATAAAGGAACTGTTCTCCGCGAGGCGGGGAATTGTTTGAAAAGTTTCATCGATGATCCACGTCTCGAGTAATACCATCTCTTTGTCAGACATTTGTTTCTTTTCTTTTTTTTTTTTTTTCAGTTGGTACGATACCTTCGAGTTGGATATCTCGGCGAGCGGAAGTTAGAAATAAGTTTGGTCTTAAGTGAATAAGAATAAGAAAAATGTCACTGTGGATGATCGATTAAGAAGAATGGTTAAAACGGAGATAAGAATGGGAACGGAAAATAACGAGTTTCCGTTTCTGCACGCTCGAAATACATTTTTAATTTCTACTTGGCATTAATTCACCGAGCTGGCTTCGCGTAATTAAGACATGTCGCTACGACTAATTATTACGACGGAGAGTACTTAATCTCGAACAGACGTATATATCTACAATTATCGTTTTTAACTGTATAGTTTCTATTTATAAGTCTGTTTATACGTCAATTAATTAAAAACGCGCGTATATATACATAACCAGGCTGATCGTGCAAAAGAAATCACGACGATCATTTGCTCAAACGTAATTTAAGCGTTGCGTTAATTCATCATTCCCTTTTTTTTCTTTTTATTCGAGCGAAATCCACGATTATCTTTTAGTACTGTCACACTGCGTACTTAATGACGTATATTTATTTGTAAAGTTCGTATTTTCGTTATCGAGAGAACTTTATATATATATATTGATTTATCTTTTAATTTTGTAAATACGTGAAAAATACACGAAACCTCGAATCGATAACTTTCCTCCGTCTTTTACTCCGAGAAATTGGAATTTTCACGTTCTTCTGGGACATCCTTGCCACCCCGATTGCGTCCACAAGAAAACGTGTTCCATATGTTTCCCCCCTCTCACGTAACACAAATATTGACTTGGGACGCGAGTCTGCTCGGGATTATATCCTGTCTGGTTACGGGAATACCTCGCGATCTATGCGCCTCAAAGAGATTGAATTCAAAGATCGCGATAACACGGACGCCAGACATCCAGGAAAAGCCAGGTTTAAATGGAATTTCAATTCAACCTCGCGATTCCCTCAGCGATATACGGCAGGGGAACACGTTCGTGAAATAAATTTCCTATTTACTTCTTATTCACAAAGAATACGCGAGAGAAAAATAAATCGCCGATTTTTACATCGAAGTATAACGATTTATCTTGCTTCGAAGCATATCCGTGTTCGTTCGATACGATACGACACGATGTTGATCGACAAGACAAATTTTCCTTTTCTTTTTACGACGAGCGACGAGCGTTAAACAACGCTGGAGAGATTAATCCTTGTCACGAATTACGAACACGCCGGTTGAAGGGCCTGAAAAAAAAAAAAAGAAGAGAAAAAAAGGAGAAAGAAATGGTGGTGGAATGGTCGAACAAAGGAAGATAGGCACTCTGGTCATTTCAAAGTTTGATGGTCAATTACCAAAAAATGTAGCCCTGGGGGCAAAGGGTTCGCCGTTGGCTCGATACTATCGCAAATGTACTGTAACGGGTTAAGAGCGGTTCTCATTCCGTAATCGGGATAAAAAGTTAGCTCGACAGCCGTTTAAACGACCGACGTTAAATCGAACGAACAATGCTATCCTCCACCTCGATCTTCATTTTTTCCTTTTCACTCCCCTCTCTCTGTTTTCTCAACGGGTACATACACAGCGGCCAACTTGTTACAAAGTACTATAAATACTTTTATTACGCTACACTGAATGCCATGGTTTCGATACAATTGAGCTTCTTCCTATAACATACGATACAAGAATATAAAAAATGTCTGCTGCTCTCGCGCTTCTGCAATTCATTAGATTAGAAAAAGAACCAGTAAAAAGATCCTTGCACGGATATACAAATAGAAAAGGCATGTGCATCCCTTAGAGACGAGTAAGTAATACGCATATTGTCCAGTCTTTCGTAGAAATTCGCTCTAGATCGATTGCTCCATGGAGATTATTATCGCTGCTTTGCTACGTCGTGCCCTCGATTTTCTCTTTCTTCCCCCTGTTGTCGCTCGCATGATCGGCATCCTCCATAAAACAATCGCGCGTGACGGTGTATAATAATCTTTTGTAAAAAACGGCACACATCGACGTACGATAGAAAAAGTTAATCTGTTAAACTTATAAAAATATATTATACAAGTTGAACGTAGCAACTTGGGAAGCGGTCGTTGGCGCATCGGCCGAAGAACAAAACCGAGAAGGAAGAAGAAGCGCCAACGATCGCCTCCCTTCCCTGACTTAATTATCTCTGAGCGTACATACCATCATCGTCGAACTCAGTCGCGGGCGTTTGCAAAATTCTCCTTAAACTATTCCTAAATTTAAGTCCGCCTTTCCTTCCCTCCAAGAGGAAGGAAAGTCTCGGATCGAACCTAAATCTAAATATCTCTAACAACTGTAACAGAAGTGGAACGGTTTTTGCAGGATACGCGTGGCTTCGAGCGCGAAGGACGACTCCGATCCGAGAATTCCTTTGTCTCTCTCTCTCTCTCTCTCTTTCTCTCCCTCGCACGCGCGCACTCTTTCTCATTCTTTCTCATTCTTTCGCCCACGTCCTTCTCAAACATCTGATCCTCGGCTTGTCGCATCTCCATGTCGTCGACGTGTCGCGACTATTTTAAGTTAACAAGCTCACGGGCCGGCAACACGTGACGCGATTACGCGGATATTCTCGACGAGTCGCGGATTATGGTAATAAGGGATGATAGTAGACGGGTTTGCGACTTTTCTCCATCACGTAGAACGCCTTCGGCTTCCCGTTTCCGGGGAAATTCTTGTGGATGCTCGTCGACCCGGATTTCCCCGTGATGGGCGCGTAGTACGACATAGCAGCCTTCTTCCGGTGTTTCTTCACCTTGGCGGTGTTCCTCGCCCCGTGAAGCTCGTTCGTCAAGTGGATCCTGTGCACGCCCGAATCGTCCAGCCTGAACGTCTTGTTGCTCGTCCCAACGTTGTTGTTGCCCTTCTTCGTCGACTTTTTGTCCTCGTGCTCGGGATAGCTCAGCCTCTTGTCGTTGTTCCTCACGTGCTTCGAGGGATTGCCACTGTTACCGCCGCTCTGGCGAATCTTCCCGTTGTCACCGTTGCCGAAATATTTCTTCTTCTCCTGGAGAGAGAGATCCTGACCACCTTGTTGTCGACCAGCGCCGTCCTCCAAATTCTTCGACGACGAGGAGCCTTGGTACTTCTTCGAGACGTCCAACTTCTTCTTCGCTTGCTCCATTTTCATCTGAGCGTGAAGCCTCTTCTTCTCGCTGATCTTCTTCACGACGGGGAGATTCCAATGGTAGATCTTGGCGGGTTTTCCGTTCCCTTGAAATCCTACGGGGAAATTTGGCCCGGTCTTGGTCACCTTCTCGTCTTTCACGTTTTTGTGCGGCTTGGTGATAGTGTAGTACGGTGGACTGGCCGGAAGCTTGACTATGTAGACGTGGCTGTCTCGATGACCGTGTCTACGGCTGTACGGCTGATGAATTCTCGTCTGGGAGTTTAGTCCAGGTGGTTCGGGACCTGCCAGCCGTTTCTTGTGGTGTCCATCGGGAATCTGAAGCGGCGCGAGACCGAGCCGATTCAGGATCGCGGCGTTGCTCGTGTGAACCGTCTCGAAGTTGGTTATCGTTTGTTCGGATGCGATTACCGAGACGGCGGCGCACGACAGGAACACCAGCGTACAGCCGAGTAATCTGAAACAGAGAGAAGAGAGAAAAAGACAGGTTAGTACACCTGAAAACTTTCCACCCTAAGAACTGTTATTTCCATATTTTCGAACGAACTCACTTTCGAACGGAAAACCATTTCCCTTTGACTTCTCGTCCAATTTCTTTTTAAACAAGTTCCACGTCGCGACCGAATGATCGATCCGAACATCTTCACGCAAACGTCTACCATCCGAGCAAAAGGGAACGAGAAAAACGAGAAACGTACATCCCGGATCTTGGTCTGATCTCATTCGCGCGCGACGCTTTCAAGCAAACGACAATGAAACTTGACTAAGACGAGAACGCCTCGTGAACGGAAGAAGACGTATGCCGTCGATTCCGCAACCGTGTAGCGCGCGCAAGGTGAATATCAAAGACGACGGGATCTCGGATCCCTGTCACCTTAGAGAACAATCCATCACTGGATGCCAAGTGGCGCGAGTCTAAAAAAAAAAAAAAAGAGAGAGAAATCCAAGAGACGACCATGACCTCGTCCATCGGTAGTACAGGAACGTTTCATCTTTGGAGGAATGGAAAGAGATGGAGCTTCGAAGACATCATGTTGGCAGATCGTAAATATCAGTCGCGTCGTTCGAGCAAAAACGGGAGCAAAAGAAAATTTTCATCGATCGTAAATGTGACGACTCTGGCAACGAGACGAGGCTTTGAAATTTTACGAGCGGCGAAACAAGCTGAGAAAAAGGCGAATGCGAAGCGATTTCGAAACGGTGGATCTTGCGATACCTGTTACACGATGGAACACGGATTATTGTCAAAGGCATCGGAACCACGGCTCGGCTGTTCGATAAATCAGCTTTTCTTAATTACTCCTTTCACGCGAGATAAGTCTCGCTAATTTTCCTCGCCACTCTTCGTTTTCCTCTTCTCTTTTCCAAGTCGACAACATATCTGCACAGCGAGAACCGTGTCTTCCATTCGTATCTATTCGCGCGTCTCTCGATCGTCGGTTAATTTCCAATTTCGACGAAAATAATCGTAAATAAGAATCGTTGCCCGCGGAGAGGAAAACGGCTCGTAAATCTAAGTAACGCCTTTACGTAGAGATTACGAGACGCGACTATAATTTTTCTCTTATTATTCGAAGCAAGTGTCTACTCTAAGCCAATAAGCTCGTGCATTGTTCAATAAATTCCGACGTCTCCTCGACGAATCGTTTGCCAGCCAGTATCTCGAAACGATCGATAATAAAGGGATTGAAAACAACGGGTTCCCGCTCGAGCGGAGAACGAAGTTGACAGAAGGCGCAAGGTAAGCCGAGTAATTAAATATTCCTCTCTTTTCGTTTTTGTCAGGCCCGAAAAGAAAGTCGGAGAGGAACGTCAGTCACGCGATACTCGTGGAATTAACTTGCCAGCCATTCGTTTCCCTCGAGATTATTTCCAACGTCTTTTTCAACGAAGCTGCAAACGAAGAGGAAAACATCGTCGAGAAAACGCAAGACGGAAAACGTATAGCCTGGACGAGTAGCAAGGAACGATTCTCGTTCGACGATATCGTTTCTGCTTATAGATAATGCACTGGTTTATCGATTTTGAGGGAAGGAAACAGTTTCGAGTCGACAGTCTCGTCTCGGATGATGCGCAAATCTTGGTCCTAGACAAAGCTCCATTCACACGATTCGCTCGGATCTCGAGCCACTCGTCGCGTTATTAGCTTTATCTGGCTCGATCTTCGACGCAATAAAAACACGCGGATGGTTGGAGCGGATGGTAGGTCGTTTCCTCAATGAAACTCATTGTTCGAAAAAAATCCCTTCTGGTCGCTTGAGCTAAACTCGCTCACGCTAGAGAGAGAGAGAGAGAGAGAGAGGCAGGGGGATCCAGCGACGAGTGGAAAATTCAGCAAACGGATTCGAGCAATTGGAGCGCTCGTGGATGTGCGACGATTCGGAGAATTTATATTCGTGACGGTGCGATTGTGAATCGCAGAGCGTTGGCTCGGCGCGTTCTCGGTCGAGAGGACACGTCGGTCGCCGTATCGCCAGCCGGTAAGTCGAAGCGTTATTCTCACTCGTCGAGAGAACGAGAGAACTTGCAGTCACGTTCGAGGTGACGCTCGTCCGTTAAAGGTTAATAGTGGAATCGCGTTAATGGATCGGACGGTAACGATGGTGGAATAACAATGCGGCGAACGAATCGTCGATGCCGAATCGTTCCCGCCGTAAAAAGACATCGAAGCGGCGAACATCCCCCGGTTAACCGAGCAACAATAACCCGACAGTTGAAACGGCCGGCCGTATCCAATGGTCGTTACGTCCGCGAGTTTCAACTCGACAACTCGAGTCTGGCAAAAAGGCTCGACTCCGTGATTACGATTCCGCCTAGCGTCAGAGGAAGATGACCGAGCGTCCGTCGACCGTGCGCCGATCGGTAGTCCATTACCGTTGGACGTATTCGTCGAAAGCGCACGATTGGCAGGTTAGAAGAACGCGGAAGAGCGAGCGTGGTAGAGAGAAGCGGTTGGTAGAGAAGAGGTTGGCGCGACCCGACGGGCGAGGCGGGGCGAGGCGAAGATGAAAAAGAATCGAGAAGGGGGAGGAGAGAAGAGAAGGACGAGGAGAGGTGATGGGAGGAGGGAGAGAAAGAGAGAGACGACGGCGATCGGCGAGCACGTGCGTGCATACGAGGCGGTGGACGCGTGAGAAAGAGCGACGAAAGAGCGGCGAAAGCGCGAGGGGCGCGAGGGGGGAGGAGAGACGGAAAGAGAGACACACACGGGGCACGTCGTTGCACCGATGGAATGAAAAATGAAAAGCTACGCTGGCGTCTTGCGGTGAACCGAGATTAATCTCCATGATCATCAGCGGGATCAACGTTTGCGGGTGATTCGCTTTGGATTCCCTTCCACTCGACCCGACCCGATACACCACCAATGCAATATCGAATAACGCTTCTCGAGACTGCATGGACAGATACTGGTTGCGAATCACCAAAAGAACTGGAAGGAAATTATATCCACGTAAGTATTGTATTTATAGGAAGATACGGGTTAAAAGATACGAGTCGATAGTAGACGGACTGTGCCGGTTGATGCGATACCATGCGATACGATAATATAACCGTTTTGTTTCATATGTGTGTGTGTGTGTGTGGAACGAAGCGTAAATGTGGCGGCGAACCGTTATAAATTTTGCGAAATTGTGAAACGAGATTCCGATTTTCAGGTTTCTATTAATTAAATGAAGCGAGCGATCCACACGACGCTTTCGTTCCGGCGAACCGTAACGTTTCCATCAGAGAGGATGAAAGCTCGAGTCATTAGCTCGGCACCCGACCGAGCGCACTCTCTCTTTCGATGTACTTGTTAGGCGCTCTTGTAATTTGCCAAGTAATTACCGGTCTATCGGCTCGTTTCATCGGCTATCTGCCTCTCTAAGTATCGGCGTTCGAGCCGCTTCGAATCGCTCGCCGCTTTTTTCCCCGTACGTGAAATTTAACGCGACTTCATCCGGGCCGGCCGATTGATTCAATAAAGCGTCCACGAGTGCGCTAAGTAAGTAACTCTCTCTCTCTCTCTCTCGCCACTTTTCCCCGACAAATTGGTTACGATCACGTGAAAGCTTAAACGAGAGAATAACACGGCAGTTGGACGATCCGTTTCACCGCGAGGCGGAATCGCGGGAGGGGAGAGGGGAGAGGGGAAGAGGAAACGAGTAGTCAGGTTCGACGAGACGTTGGTGGTTGCCGCGGGGTTGTAATAGCCCTCCAAGCCTGTAATTTCTGTCTTGGTCGAGTTAACATTCGACTGCGAGAAAATCCAACTCGCCACCCATGACTCGCGTCCCGCCATCTCCTCCCTCTCGACTCGGTACTCGTTCGAGTTGATTTAATGTAACCACGACGGGAGTCGTTCTCGGTTCAGACCCCATCTCGGCTCCGACATCGATATGGAAATACCCAAGAAGATGTTGGAACGTCGGGATGCTGCTCATCGCGACACTCTTTTGCGCCAAACGCGTGTGTACGTAAAACGAGCGCGTCGTTCGTCAATCTGTCCCTGAACCGAGTTTAATCCCGATCTCGATGGATCGATCAACGTCCGCGCGTCGATAGCGAGATCAACGTCCATGGGGGAGGGAGCTGCACGATAACGATTCGAAAACGAATCTCGTCGAGATTTTCGCTTCGATCGAGTTTCGGTCGAATATTTCCAATTCCTGGAGCGTTTATCGGAGAGAGAGAGAGAGAGAGAAATTGCACAACTCGAACCGTTTCTCGTTCCACGGATACCTGAAAGTTCTCGAAAAGGATCCTCCTTTTCTCGGGTCGGCGACGGCCGAGATGGCGATGAGGACGTAGATTTCTCGATGTGTACTCTTGTCAAGCCGTGAAATTAATGCGTTCGTCCATTCGCATAATTGCGAGAGGGATCCTTAACTACGAGTTTAATCCGAGAAGGATTCCGTGACGAAGCGTGAAACAGGCTATAAACTGCGACGATAGTCCCGGCGGCGTCCTGATCGACGGCGAACTCGGTTTTCTCGCCTCGAGATTGCCGCGAGAATCCTGGCCTGGTATTAATCCCATGTCGAGGAATGATTCGGTGGTCTGCACAGCGAGCATTAATCCGCGCCACGATCGGAAACCGGGAGAGATAGCGCGCGAGAAAGAGAGAGAGGGGACCAGAGGACGAGGGAGTTTGTTCACCTTGGCGGTGGCTGGAGGCATAGACGACTACCAAGAAGACTCGTGGTCGTGTCCACGAAGAGCGCGCAGCACCCTTGTCGTGTGTGGAGCTGGTGCGAACGACGCACGTGGTTGGACGCGCGATAACGCGCGTGTCGAAGGATGCGAGGCTTTGGCGCGTGAAAATCCAGTGGACGTGGAGGGGGGAGGCGCGATAAAATCCCCCGAGAACCCGGATTAGGATGATTCGAAGCGTGGTTGGCGGAGCAAGGTGCGCGTTACGAGTTATCGGCAGGGATTCCGCATAATCGAATACCCGTATCGCGGATGCCGGTGCAATTTCGATAACGGTATTAAATCTCGGCTTAACGAACGAGCACGTAACGAGAAGGGCGTAGTTAGTAAGGAACTCGCGATTAAATAAGGAACCGAAATCGCTCGATTCCCCTGGCGCATGCGATTGGAAAGTTAAGTTAAGATCTCGTGGAAATGCTATCCGAATAGAATTTATCGCGCTACACGTAAGCAACGGATCGAGACTGGTAATAATAGAATAAAGAATAAAGAAAGAACGGTCGGGGAACACAGGAAAGGAAGGAACGAACGAAGGGAAGAAAGGAATCGTGGAATGGATGAAGATGAATCGTCACGATGGATCGAAAGAAGCGTGGAAAAACACGAGCGGAAAAAGATTCGATTTGATACAAAGTATGTGGAGGTACGCGTGTGTATCTATTAGAAACGGTCGGCGTCCGCGCGCAATCGCATCCAGCGTATTACTACAGGCGAGGCGTAATCACGGGGCAAGCGGTAAAAAATTAATTGCGATCGCGGTTTGATAGATGTCCAAGTACGAGCGGTCAGCCACAGGCAAATGACAGTGATCGGTAAATGCACGCCTGTGGAATTTCAGCTTCGATTCGACGTGACTGAAATAATTTATTGGTTTCCGCTTCTCCGGCTAGGAGAGCCGTGCGCTCAGTCATATGCGAGCACATCGCGTCGCGTTCGTGGCTAGGGAAACAGGGGGACGACGTGCTGTCCATAAATCTCAATGCACCGAATTCGTCTGGTCCGTGTCGGGTCAACTTTATCGCGATTAACTTCTTCCTTCCTATCGCGGCCCAGCTTTTCTAAATTCGATCCGCGAGTCGCGGCGATCTTCGCGCGTCGACCACGAAACATGCACCTCGGAACCGAGCGGATCGTAGAGAGGAACGTCCGGAAAAATAATCCGCGTACGCGTGTTAAACGAGAAAAGAGATATTGCCGCGAAAGATCGCAATCTTAGAGCGGATGAATGCTCTCGAGTTCGGAAAAAAAGAAAGGAAAGATTCTTTTCCGAAACGTGTCTTCTTTCCATTAATAACAGAGATTATTACGTGTAATTCTCATCAATCGCAATTACGCGAGACAATATTTCTCGCAACAATAAGCGAAAACATTTATCACTTTGGAGAAATTTATTCCTCGTCTCGAGATCGCCTCCAGCCACGAATAAAATTTTAATATCGCGCCACCACTCGGCCGATAAATCAAAGCTAAACTTTCAGATTTTTCTTCCCGTAGGTCAAAGCGTGTTCCAGAGATTCACGGTGAGGACGCATAAAGGGATTCTTCGCAAGTTCCAACGATCGTTCCGCCGCTTTGGAAGCATCGAAATCACCGGGTAGAATCTACCCTAGGCGCGTTATTTTCCGGTTCTGGAAACGCAGCCGAGCATTCTTCGCTTAAACGGCGCGCATAAATCAGAGAGGAGAAACAGAGAGGTGAAGGAGAGAAAGAGGGAGAGAGAGAGAGAGGGGGGAAGGAATTATCATGCAAATTCTTGGCCCGTCGTTTCGTCACTTTTCAATTAGATCCCTGTCACGGGGGAGAGGAGAAGCCACGCCGTAGCGATATAATTCCACGCGATAGTTTCGGCCCACGCGAGATCTCGCCATTCTGCCATCGGTTAAATAAATCACCTCCTCGCTCTCCTCGCTCTTTCACCGATTCTACGATATCTACGTGCTTGGAAACGCCAACAACGTTAAATAATAGCGAAAATAACCTTCATATTGCCCGACCCGTTCGAGGCGACAAACATATATGATCGTGATCCAAGTCGAGATGGCACGAGTTCACCGTACCCTCTTATCATCTGCCAAACGTAATCGAGGTAAAGATTCCTCTCGCGAAGAGAGAGCGAGAGAGAGAGAGAGACTCCAAGCGGTTTTAAGCGGCAAACCGGTCAGCTACCGGTTTGATCGTCCTAGCGAGAGTTTCCACGTATTTCGTTGGACATCGATGGCGATGCCAGACGGATCTCTCTGCTCTCTGGTACGATGTTTATCCACGAGGAAATACATTAACGAGCGATTGGTAAGAGTATGGCGATCGGCGCATCCGTGACGATTGACGAAGAGAAGATCCTCGGTATAATTGGAATCGTACGAATACCGAGTTGGACGATGGGAAGACGAGGATCGAATGGATAGGTACTGTACGTACATAAATTTCGATTTAAACGACCGCCCGTGCCTTCCCTTCCCTCCGCGAGATCTATCGTCACGAGCGGGACAATGTCGCATAAAAGGAGAGACGTCCGTTCGAATTGGCTTCCGTGTATCGCGAAAGGAGGATGGTGATCGGTAGCCAAGGAAGGTATCCGGCGGTGATTAGCGTTGAAAAAAGGCACGTTCGTGCTCGGGAAACCCATTAAGGGGCTTTCATTCTCGACGCGGCTCGTTACGATCGATCCCTGATCGGGTGACGATCTTCTCCCCCTGATCGATCGGCGGTTCGCCACCATTACCAAGGTCGCGATCAGAAATGAAGAGTAATTTTACGCCAGCGTTGATTAATGGGTCGAGAGATGGGAGGGAAGAGGAGGGAGGAATAGAAAAAAAATGAGAGAAAAAATGAGAGAAGAAATGAGGAGAAAAAATGAGGGGGGAAAAAAGGGAAAAGAAGAGAGGAGGAACACGCACTCCGTGGGAGAGCATCATCGATTCTACGTAACTCAGACATCGCCTTATATAGCGCGAGCCCTCCTTCTTACGGCCCATTAGATCGCCACGCATTGCCAAGAAATCACGGAAAGACGGGAGGAAGAAAAAAATGGAGATGGAGATGGAATAGGAAGAGACACCGTGAAAAGTCGATCGTGTCTCTCCAAGGAGGACGTTTTTATAATCCGTTCTCGAGAGTTGCTCGTTGGTTCAGGAATCAGGAAGGCAGGCACTGTCACCTTCTTGCGACTATTGATGCGACGAAATGTTTGTCGCAAGACGCAATTCGAAAGAATATTGAAAGTGGTAAGAAGAGATAATAAATTTATCCAGAGTTTTTCGCGATAAACGTCGTCAAACGTTTAATCGAATTTCTCGCGAAATTCGAGGAACTATTCGAAATTGGACGTGCAACGGATAAAGGAGGAGGAGAAGTTGATTAGCTCGGCCATTTGGTTCGCGGCAGAAAATAAATTTGCTAGGGTGTAATTACTGGAAATACGAGCCGGTGTTCACGACCTTTGCCTCATCGAATGCGACAAGGATTTACTATCGAGGTTGAGCACGCGATTCAACCACGGGCAGACTCGTCGTTCGACATGTAAAATTGTTCGCTACGCGGAAAACCGTCTGAAAGCATCCGGCGGTCACGGATTGTGCTTTCCAACTACGTGCCACGAATCCCGGAATATGTGTATTTCGTTACACGAGAAAATGCCGGATAACGCGATCAACAGCTACCTTCGCCACGCGTGCAATTTAACCAACCGAAAAATTGTTCGGGAAAAGGAACTCGAGAGAACACGTATAAAATACGATGGAAAGAAAACCTTCGAATCTCGAGAGAGCAGATAAAGCCTTCTTTAAAAATTTACATCTCGATTTGGACAAGGATTTTCTCGAAGCCTCGTGCGGAGGAGGAGAAAGAATGATAAAAATTACAATTTTTTCTTCCTTCCTTTCTTTCTTTCTTTCTTCTCGAAGCAAGAAAAAAATCTCCTTCGAAATTTCTCGTTCGCGACAAATGGTCGTGGTCGATCGGGGCCTCGAGAATTCCTCGATAATTCGATTACCGGCCCGAGGAAGATATAGCGCGATGATCAGGGACGATAATATCGACGTAACGTTATCCACGTGGAATCTCGAGCGATAAAGAAGCCTTTTAGCCCTGTCTGCCGCGAAAGTGACGTGCGGCGAATTGCAAACAACGATCCCGCGGAAGAAGGAGCTCGAGAGGGACTCCCTCCGTATTTACATCGATCGTAAATTCACCAGCCATAAACGTATATCTCGCCATTAGATTCCGCACCACCCGCGTCGTACGCTTCTCGAGGACACCGAGTATATATATATACATATATACGTATATACCGAGGGGTTTCACTGACATCAATTACTGTCGCTTCACATACGAAGAACGTTTGGCTTTGAACGTTTCAGAGGGACGTGTATGATTTTATTACCGCGTATGCTCGACTTTTACAACGACTTCTCTCCTCTCTTCCGTTTCCGTTCGTAGGCCACGAGTACGAATAGGATACAATCTCGTTAAAATTTCGCATAAGAATTATCATCGAATCATCCTATTCGATATTTTCGGAAGGGAGGCGCGGATTCATCGTCCCCTCCCGATACTTGAAATATAATATACAACGCGATCTACCCTCCGATTCTACGAAAAAAAAAGCGCACCCCAAACAGGTCGAAATTAAGCTACCATTAAGAAACACGAGTTCCTCGAAGAGAAACCCCTAAAGGTAATTTAGCTGGCGCACCCCAAACAGGCACAATAGAGGCAACGGTGGAGAGGCTCGAAACGTCGTCGTATCGGGAAACTTGGACGCGAATCTACGGCTTCCAAGACTTCAAAGGGCGCGAGTTGCCGACCGATGGAAAATACCGTACGTGTGTGCATACCGATATTGCTTCTATAAAAGCGATATTCGACGGGGAAAGCGCACGAATACGAGAAAAGGGAATAAGGAAAAAGGGGGGAAAGCGGAGTCGAGGAAGGTGCGCGATATTGGAAGAAAAGAGTCTGGTGAGAAAAAAGAAAGAAGGAAAGAAGGGAAGAAAGAAGGAAAAGAAAAAAAAAACTATTGAGAAAGTGTGAAAGAAAGGAGGAATATAGGATGTAAAATAAGGGGATACACGGTGAACGTCAAACAATACGATTGTGTCTTACGAGAAGGGCCCCGGTCTATGGGGTCCATTGTTTTGGTCACGTAGCCCTTCCTCCCTTTCGCTCTATAATAGCCTCGAGTATCTTTCGCCTGTGTATCTGACGCATTCATCCACCGTGTAACATCCTGCACATTCTCAACGTTCCAAGGAACCTGTTACTTGGCGAGATACCAGATACCAGAGCGTTCTTTTCATTCGGTATTATTCATCCTTCGCTTCCACGCCACGGTAAGCACGTTAATTGGCGCGGTTAAGCGATCGTAAACCCCTACGATTCCCTAATTAGTTAATTGGATTAACGCGCCCGTACGAAATAAACGAAAGTTTCCACGACGATAATTAAATAATCGCAATTAACGAGACGGATAAGCGGAGAGTGGTGGACGTTGATCGGGCATCGGCCGATTGATCACGAAACAATGGACAAGATCGATCGACGACGATCCACGGTTCTTCCACGATATCGCGAACGAGATAATTCCGCGTGGAGAGAATTTGTCAAAGCGTTGGCGAGAGCAATTGGCGAGGCAAAGCTCGTTCGTCGGACGATCGACTCCGAGGGAACAAGACTCTTGGCGCAACTCTTGTAATTGGCTCCACTTCGGCTCCGAGACTACTAAGGAAGTGTCTTCTTGTACGAGTAACGGGGTAACAGTGGTTCTCAAAATTCTCGTTTCG
The DNA here is from genome assembly GCF_029169275.1 of Apis cerana. Classification (NCBI taxonomy): domain Eukaryota; kingdom Metazoa; phylum Arthropoda; class Insecta; order Hymenoptera; family Apidae; genus Apis; species Apis cerana. The sequence goes on from NC_083865.1 coordinate 8,682,589, forward strand.
CACCTGAGCCACTGGATTCCTCCGCGCACCGAGCGTAAACGCGTTTTTTCATCGGCCGCGAGAGCAATTTAAACGTCGTTCTAGACTCGCTCCTTTTTCTACACGATCGAATTAATAAATCGAATTAATGTCGTAGAAATTGTCCAATATCTTTTATGATATTTTTTTCTTCCAGATCGAAAGAATCCACGATCGTCCGTCAACGTTGGAACGTTGGGAGTTTCGGAACAGAATTTCCCGTGGAATAAAATTTGATGGAAGAAGAAATGGCGAAATAGAAATATGATGCAAGATTTTTCCATATCGGTAATCGGCAAGCGCATCGAGAACCGGCGACACCGTTAACGGAATCCGATGCTGGCGGCTAGGCCCCGATAAAACGAGGAAGCGGCAACGATCCCAGGAATCTCGTTCTCGCGTCGCTTCTATTTTTTCGTCCTCGCCTCGAGAAGAAGCTTCCGTTTTCTCGCTGGGATCGAATTCCCCGAACACAGCCCGCTATTCAGACACGCCGATGATTCCCTCCTCGCCTAGTGACGGAACAACGATCCGATAAGAATGCTGAAAGCGAAGAAAGAGCCGGGGGAATGCACTTTCGTTCCACAAAGCGTGGAATTTCAATGTCCGACAGCCGGCCTTTACGAGCACACTTTCTCGCCGCGCCAATCGAATACCGAGAATTTTTAACAAAATCACGAGTCGGCTAATTAACAAGAGAGTATCGAGGGGCAACGGATCGTATCATTGCGTAATTAGAAATTAAATTACGTATTTCCTCGCTTAAGCGCGCGAGCTTAATTCGCCGCGAATTCTTCCACCGCTTCTCCTCTATTCTCGTATACGAGTTTGACGATTTAATCGAAGGAAACGTGAACAACGTCGTCGGGCCGACGAGCCTTTTCGAGAAATCGTGTAGGAACAGGAAGCGAAACGAGTTGCGTCTGGAAGATCTCTGTGTAAACGCGTGTAAACTCTATAAAAGTCTCTGAAACGTTCCACGTGTTGAACGGGAGAACAAGAAGAAAAAGAAGAAGAAGAAGAAGGAAAAGGACGGGAATGGAAAAGGAAACGAAACGAGGGAAAGAAACGAAAATAGAGTTAACGAAGTTGTAGGAAAAAGAAAGCATTCTCGACGCGATCATTCGACAGACGATACTTTTTACACGTTTTTACGACACGATATTCTTTTTTTTCTTTTTCACGACGTGGATAAATTTAATACGCGTTTTATATTTTTCCAGCCACCGTTCTAATCCTCGTTTTTCTCGATCGATAAAATCGATCAGACGAAAAAGAATAATGAATCGCGAAAGGATGATGGTCCACTTATCGATAAGTTATTCCGAATATCCCGGGATGAAGTGAGACGTTAACAGGTAGAAGGCCGTTCTAAATTTATCATCGAACTCCGAAAATTACACCTTTCTCTCTTCCTATATATTACCGACACCGGGAATAGCACGTGCCGCTACCTGACCCTCCGTAATAGCGCAAGATTTAACTGGAAATTATTGTCTCCCGGGTCGGATAGGCGAGAACGAGGATTGCAAACGACCCATAATGGAGCACCTGTTAACCGATCCGAGGAGATGCCGCTGGATTAAACCCGAAAATCCGATTCCCCGCTCGAACTCGAGTATACCCTCTACCCCTATCCTGCCGACACTCCACCGACGAGACTTCCTTATTGAACGCGAGACACGCGCGACGACGACGCATTCTTCGGCTCGAGTTCCTCCTTTCAAAACGTATACACCCGGTGCATGGGACCGCGATTAAAAGGATCGAGGCAGCACGTAGCTGCGCCATCAAACATCCCCAGCCATCGAAACACCTACGCGATCGAGGGGACGACGGAGGAAGAGAATTGGAATCGTTCGAGGCATCGAACGATTCGATCTCGAGGCTCGTGACGATGAATCGATTCGACGAGGAGTATTGGAAACAATGGACAGAAGTGAGGGGCAAAGAGGGAAAGAGAGAGGAGGAGGTGTGTGTGGTCGGTTCGAAGTAAAAGAAATGGAAAGGAATACCACAGGTCGGAGAAAGAGAAAGAAGAGATGGGGCTGAACTTTAAAGCAGCCAGCCGAAACATCCGCTGCTTGTTTTCCTCTTTTTTTTCCCCCCTCTCTCTCTCTCTCTCTGTCTCTCCCTCCTTCCCTTCCATCCCCGTTCCCTCCATTTGTCTCAAGGATCGCCCCTTTTGCTTTCTTTTTTCCTACCCTCCTCGGCCTTCCTGCCGCAGGACCTAATGCGAGCCCCATTCAACCAGCACGTCGAGAAAAAGGAGGTAAAGGACTTTGGCCGGGAGTCTAGCCGTTGCCTCGCCACGGCCAACCGAACCAGCTCCATTCTGACCAATCACGATTAACAAAAGCCATTATCCTGTGGCTATCGTCGAATCCGCTGAAATTCGCGGATGCAGTGACGATCGTAATTCGATTCACCGTAATTTAAAAGAAAAGAAGAAGAAGAAGAAGAAGAAGAAGAAAGAAAAAAGGAATCGCGTCGCATTTTCTGGTCCCACGATTGCGCAAGATCCGGTATGTTAATCGAGGCAACGAGCAAAAGAATGACAAGAGGAAGGCGTAATCGACTCGACTCGACTCGACTCGGTGGATAATCTACATCGGCAGTGGTGGATACGAAAATAAAGATCGATGGCTGCGATTACGGAATAAAAGATGAGAGTAAAAGCTCGCGAATTACGTCAGTCGGTTCGCTTTTATGGCGGAAGGGCACGTGAAACGTAATTGCAAGGCCGCGAAATTTGTGCGCTGGCCCAAACCTGCATTCCCAGATCGTTAATTCCGCGCTAACCTTAACCCTGTCATTACGCATCTTCGACAGTAAACTTTGATTACACGTTTCGTCCGAACGGAGGGAGAAGGAATTCGGAAGAGGGAGGGAAAAAAGTGGACGAAAGGGAGGGGTATTAAGAGTGTCCGAAGCCGAAAACGGCGTTACCACCGATAATTGGAACCGATGTGTACGCAAACGACCCCCTTTTTTTCCTCTTCGCCAAATTTTCGAAGCATTAGAGCAGCGTTTAAGTACTTTCATCCACGGACAACGAGCAACGAGCCATTATGTATCGGACATTACGTAATGATTCCGCCTAATAATCGAAAATAAAAGAAAAAAAAAAGAGAAATCTTCGAAAGCCTCGACAAGGATTTTTAACAAGAATTACAAAACGATTCACGTGTAATACGCTTAATGCACTTAATTTCATTTAATTTCATCGTTCGCGCGATCGATCGTGATGAATTCCGAATTACATTTTCGCGCGATAAAGACATTCTCACGATACAAGGAAAAAGCTTTCCAATCGATGGAATGGAACGAAAGAGTAAGTGTAATAGGAAAACCAGGCTACGCCCGGATGTACGATAATGTAACGATAGACGGGATAAAACGATAATGAGATGGGCGGTTCTTTCATACCGTAACACTCCTCCCTCTTCAAACGTGCCTGGATATTCAAAAATGAGTAAACATCGATTCCATTAATTATCGGAGGGAATGATAAATGATAGGAAACAGCGATGAGAAATGCTGGTACAGTATCACCCCGAAAGTCAAATATTAATAACTGCATCTAAAGATGGTGAGAGAAATTATTTATGCACAGACTTAATAGTTTGCAAGACGCCTTCCGTTAAATTTTAACGACTCGCGTAATTCCAGTTATACAAATATTATCCTTCGAGACGGGCCCCACGCAATTACCGGAGGAATCATTAAACATCGTTCGAGTAAACACCCGTAGTGATGAAAAGCTCGAAGCTGGCATGCATCGAGCACGTTAACCCAAGTCAAGGAAACGATCGTGACTTTTTTATTACGCGATCGTGACTCTGGACACAACAGGAAGGGCGTAAACCAGCACTGGTTAATTTTCGCGTCGAGTAATGCGACGTTTCTTTCTTTCTTTCTTTCTTTCTTTCTTTCTCTTTTTTTGCCAACCATGATTTCCACACATCGAATTATTACCGTTAAATCTCTGCTCGTCAATCTCGCTTAATAACTTGGTGTGATTAATCTAGCCTCGCCGCGAGTACCAGGTAAACCAGTCGCGAATGCGCGACCCATGATTTTTAAGACGATCATAAGTTGCCTGTCAACTTAATCACTCTCGTCGATTAATTAACGGTGCTAGCTAAAATCACGTACGTAAGTTAACGACGGAACAACCGTTAAAGTAATTTAATGCAACAAATCAACCATTACGAACGCTTCACTTTCGATCGCTCTCTCAAATTTCGTCTCAATCTTCTTTTATATCCTCCCGAGTATATATATCCCGAGGTATTTCTTCTTACTAATCATTCCGTGTAATTTGTTTCTCGCGCCATCGTCACGGTAGCAGAGTTCTCGAAAATGATCGACACGATTCGCAGCGGGCGGTTCATTCCACTAACCTCAAATATCCGAGGCGATTGCCTCTAGGACAATCAATTATTTCGAGGAGTACTTCTCGCGTCGCTCCCTTTATTCGGTCCTCCCTTCGTTCTCCCCTAGAGACGAGCAACGCTCGTGTACGCAACGCTTCCCTCCCGAAATGTCCCGATCGCGAGTGGAAACGAAACGAAAGGAACGTGATTTACCGATGTCGGGAAAACGGGACCAACGGGATCGTGTGTAGCCTACGCAAATCTTTGTCCCTGGTCGCGCGCAGGACGATCGTAAATCCCGAGGAAAATCATCCTCTCCCCTCCACTTGATTAAATCAAGGGCGAGAACGATTAATAGGAAGTACGTTGAGCGTACGTGTTGCTATAATTTCTGCATATAAATTTAAACCTCGAACAATACATCAAAATTTACGATATTCTCGCAACATGTTATTTCGCTCAACTGGGCGTGTTAACTGCCCCAACTCTATCGCGTTTATTCCTTTTTAGGTATTTACGATGTTTCACCGCGAAATAATGAAAAGGATGCCGGATTACGCGTAGGAATAACCGCGGTATAGCGGTAAGTGAAAAGGAAGGAACCGATCAATGACTACGTGCCTTGAATTTTATAATTTCCATTTCCAATGAAAACGTGTGTACGGCCTGGGTGCCGTCAAAGTATCGCCACGCAAACTCCACAAGAACGTAATTTGCTCGTACGTACGAAGGAACGCGCGGCGCGGCGCGGCGTGGACGGAGATCGATTCCCATCGTTGGATACGCGTAGTTGTTCAAAAAAAGAAAAAAAAAAACTACGAATCACAATCGAGTCGGATATCGCGTATCGAGACACTAGTTGGCTTTCATTTGGAGAGAGCGCGCGTGTGCGTGTAGACGACAGAAATTTATCGATCAATCGTTAACCGTTCTGAAAGATATCCTCGAGGGGATTCATTAAACGCCCCCCGTGCACGATAACGGCAACGTGCACTGCGATTTAAATGCGCGCATACAGGTCTATCACCCCCCAATGGAGACGCGTGCTGCGCTCAATGGACATTCAGGAACAATCCATTTAACCCTTATTAGGTCAGTGTCAATGGCCAAGATTGAAACGCCAGCGAAACGGGTTTCGCCATCGGTCAGAGATATACGCTACGTGGCGAACGATCTTATTCCACGCGATTGCATAACGCGTAACAAAGTGAAAATATACTCGGGACTTTATAACAAATTATACAATAATTAACGTTTTCTTTCGTAGAGAGAAAATTAATCGCACGAGCACGCGTTGCCACGATTCATCATCGAAAGCGCATTCCATAGTTCAAATTTTTCGTGTCTATTATTATATTAAATTTTTCATCTATGTTATATATATATATATGTATACTACTCGATTAAAAGCAGTGAGCTTTTTTTACGCTCCGTTTATCGACTCGTTACTTCGCTATATTTTAATACTTTAACAATTTTAATAGAGAACGGCGTACGTGCCTTGATCCAAATTAACTCGAGCGCGTGTAAGGAAGCTTTAGAATCCGGTCTAGGAGGAATCTCACGATCGAGAGAGCTTTGTTTCGCGGCGCGAAATTTTGTTGAAACACAGTTCGCAGTATCTCGTGATCTCTCGGCTCTTCAAATATTCATGAGCGAACCAGCCGAACGAGCATATCCGATGCACTCCGAACGCATCCCAGTCTCCGCTCCTTCCCTCCCATTCGCGCCGGCTCTTTGACCTCAGCACCATTCTGCATAACGGTGCATCGGCCTGGACGTTTGCCTATTATGTCACTATATTCGCCCAAGGATGCTGTACCGTAACTATACCTTGGATCCGAGTTTCTACGATTTTTCGAATCACGTGCAACGATCACGCCCATACGTGTACGTGTAAAATCGAATCGTGTGAAAAGAAGAAAATCGTGCCTGGTTTGATAAACTACGAATATCGAATATGCGATGGCGAGCACAACCGTGAGAAAAATGCGCGTATTTACGGTCTATCGAGCTTTGGTATTGAATTCCTGTTATCTTTTTTCTCACGTTTCCCGATACTCTCGTGTATGTGTGTGTATGTACGTGTATATATATATATATTTTCACACGTTTTCACGATGAAAAATAAAATTTAATCGAATGAAATAAAAGTTTAACGACCGATTCCATCCACGATTTTATCGCAAACGGATATTTCGACGCTAATCCTATTCGAAGAGAGGAAAAGTTCCTATTGCCATAAATCTTTACGTTCAAGTTCGTGTTTCGTTTTTCGATTTGATTTTTCTACTTTCCGCGTTATTTACACACAGAAAAATAAATCTAGTTAAAATTTGAATTAAGCTTTTCAATACGTGCACTATTACGTCACAACTTTCTTAGCGATGTAAAAAAAAAAAAGAATATTTTATTAAATTTCTTTTAAAAGAAAAGCAATTCTCGCAATACGTGGAACTAGTTTTTCTATCGTAGTAGCAGGAATCGCAGGCCCAGCCTGTTATTTGCGATTCGTTTCGTAGCGAAACGCTGCTTTACTCGTATCATCATGCCGTTTCGGAGCACACACTACCCGGTTTACTTTAGCCTAATTGGCACTAATCACTGCTTGACTCGGGTTCATGGGAACGAGGGAATTACCGTGTCAGGAGACGTTCTAAAGGTGGCCACTAGTTTCTCTCGAAGAAAGACGATGCTCGGGCCGCGTTCTCGATCTCGAGTAATACTTAACGTCCGTAACCAAGAAATTCCTCCCGCGCAATCACCGCGATAAATCCTCGAATAATCCCGGCATTCCCCTCTGAATACGTATCCATCGATTAAGCCCGCAACACCGATCGTCATCATCGTCGTTATCATCATCATCCTCTTCCTCCTCTTTCTCCCTCCGGTTCTTTCGAACCGACGCGAAGAGACGCGTCTCCTCTGCATGCTAATAGCCCGAGGAGGAGAAGAAGCTGCGCACGTTCGCCGGTTGACTCTAGCCGAGAAAAAGAATCGGCAAAGGGGAGAACAGTTCCGAGAATCAAAGGGTAAGACCACTCGCCACTAAAGCCCGTTTACAACCTCGAGAGGGACTCTTCTCGCTCTTTCGACTCCTTTGAACCAGGAAGGTGAGTCAGAAGAAATAGAAGAATTAGAAACATCAGAAATCGTTAAAACGTGTATGCTCGCGTTACTCGATACCTCTCTCTCTCTCTCGCTCTGTCTTTCCTTTCTTTCTTCCTCTCTCTCTCCTTCATTTCGTCCCCGCCGATATTTTCTTTCTCCGGCAACGTGCACACGTATATCGTTGTGCACACGCATCGCTATTTATGCCTATGTCTACTTATGTACGAAGCGGTCAGCACATACGTGCCGAGCACGTAATATATCGCGTGTCCGAATCGAACTCTGCCACCCTTCGTTCTCTCTCTTCTCTCGATCCTCCTTTCCTATACGAGAACGGGGAACGAGGGTCTCTCGACAAATAGACTTGCCGCCTGGAAATGCTTGTTGTACTCGGTGCGAGCAAACACGTACGAGCAAGCGTTTCGAAGATCGTGTTATTTTTACACCCGCCAACTGTTCCTTTTCTTTTACCGTACCTTTGGCAAATACGTTCGTGCGAGAGAGAGAAAAAAGAAAAGAACCGCGCCAACGGGGATCGATGAATGATTAACATCCTATGTTTATCGTTCTTACGCCTCTTCTCTCTATGCTAAACCCATTCGAGGAATTTAACGTCTTAACGGACACTCTTAGGGATGGTTGATCGAACGATTATCGTGCTCGACAGACGGACGAGAACGCGTGTAATTCGTCTGTTGGGTTACTCCTATCGGCTACTTTGTACGCAACAAGGGTAACAATCTTACTTGATAGCGTGCAACGATCGATCCACGATCGACTTCTGATAATTGTACGTTCGTATTCCTACGGACCGAGTATAGAACGAGTTATTGCGAACGGAGTGGACAAACAGCACCCAGCTTATCGCCGACTCTAACGACTCGACGATTCCCACCTTTAACCGCAATTATCCGTCTCTCGCTTCTTTTTTCCAATCAATTACCAAAGCACCGGCTATTCTTCTTGCAATGATAGCCTTGAAATCGATTCACCTGGCTAAGAAGGTTGCTCAACGCGCGATTAAGATCGTGGGACGAGAATCGAGAGAACGACTTACTCTCTCCGATGATCCATTGGCGACGATAACAATGCTCGTATGCCTTTGAGCTGGGAGAACGTTTGTACGTGCAAGAGCAAACAATGGATTTAATCCATAATCCATTTGCGGCAAAAATAGAATGGGATCGATCGCCAAGAAGAATTAATCGGTGCAAATTTATTACAATCTCATCGAAGGGATAAGTCGTTGTTTGGATAAATCAAATAATAAAAAATAGAATCACGATTGAAAAGAAGATTTTTACTAATTCTCTCGATCAAGTACGAAGTGGTTCTTCTTCAACTTCGCTCGGAACGAGCACACGATGACCTAATCCAATTGTTAGCCAAGCGCGTCGTACGAAAATTATTTGTTAGCATGCACACGATCGTATATCGAAGATAATGAGAATTCCAACCACAATAGACGTGTTAACGCGTTCGATCGTGTGTGCGTGTGCCACCTTTTCTTTCTCTCGCTTCTCCTTCTTTTTTCCTTCCCCTCCTGCCAGTCTCTTTCACCCCCTACGGTCGGTGACTAACACACAAAGCAGACGGTGCCCTTACCGTAAATCGCCGACACACAGAGGAGGCACCGGTGTGCGTGTCTCGCTGCGTGGGCGACCCCTCCGAATCGCGTATCGAGTGCCGACCAACTAACAGAAAAGTGCACAGTGCACTTACACCTCCAAGGCGAACCTCGAATTACGATACACTTATGAAAATTCCACCGACCTGTTTTCGACACTCTCCACGAGTCTCGATCGAACGCATGGAATTTTCATTCAGCTGCCAATTACGTGGGACGAGCTATTTCGATATTCAACGTACATTCCATGCCTCGTTCATCATTCCGCCATGAATTGAATTTACGATTGCGAGTTGAACGCGCGAATGAGGAATGGAGAAAATAGTTGGTGATAGAAAATTCGGCAAGTTAAAAAAAGTCGCAAGGATGATAACATTGTAAGAAATGAATTCTCGTAAATTCTCTTTCCGCGAAAAGAAGGATGGTACGATAGCGTTAATTTTGGAAATATGGGACGTAGCGAGCACGATACGCGCACAATATTTATACACTCCAATCAATCTCGTGCCGCTATCAATATATCGGTGACGCCTCGTCCTGCGCGATGACGATAATCCCGTCGTAAAAATGATTTACGGGCCGCGTGTAATTTCCTAGGCTTACAGCAAATAGTATCGCCATAAAGGAGGATACGTAACGTAACGATTAATGCAGATCACCGCAGGATCTTCTACTCGTGCTTCTACTCCGCTTCCATGAAGTCAATAATTTATTACGATGGGCTTTGGCTCGAGCCAGAGTCAATATTGACCGTGCTGGGATAGAAGGCTACGGCACCGTTCGCCGTGGCCTACAACAAATTCAATCGAGAACAGTCTATCCCCAAATATTTGCCACTGTTTCCTCCAACTTGCTCCTCTCTATTCTTGGCGAATAAAATTAAAAAGGGAAAAAAGAGAGGAAAGGGAGAGAAAAGGGGGAGAAAAGAGTCGTCCCAAACACGACCGGACGAGGCAATCAATATCTCGATGATCAAACAAGAGCAAAGATCGACTATTAACTACGGTGTTTAAATCGACCGAGAAAAAAAACGCAACGAGAGTCTCTCTCGGATTTATCACGCTACCCTGCCATTATGGATTTTCGATATTTCCTGCTCGACAAGAGAAAACTACTCCTTCTCCCTCGACATCCCACACCATCGAATGAATGAACTTGGAGTTACTAACTGTTTGACAACGCGTCACGTACACGGCGAGTTCGTGAGTTAGAGTTTGGAAAGAGAGCACGCAATATCCACGATTCAAATAAAACGTGGAAAAAAAAATGATGAAACGTATCTTATCGAGTGAGTCAAAGGAAATTTGAAAGATCGAGACAGGAAGTGGTCCGATTTGTCGTTTCCTCGAGCGACGGGAATCCTTTAGATATCCTACGGAATCTGCCTATAGAATCTGAGAACGTTCCACGTTGTTCTGGAACATTTTTATTCCATCCAAATCTAAGAAAAAACAGACACCTTACCGAGGAATGCCACCTGAACTAAAAAATATTCCACGTTATTCCAATATTCCACAAGGGTAACGTGTTCAAGAAATATTCTACGGGGGGAAAAAAAACGAAACAAAAATTATAAAATATTTCTCGTTAGAAACGAAAGATTGCACGTTTTTAAAGATAAATGGTCTTACCTCGCGATCGTGCACATGCTGCACGTGACGATATTATTTCTGAATGAAATGCAGGTCAAGCACAATCTCCTTTATATCGAATTTGGACCGTGAAGTTCTCTTGTGAATGTTGAAGCACCATTAATACCCGAACCAAACGAAACGAGCGCGCGTCAACGACTGAGTGGAGGCAGCGGGAGCACGAGTTAAGAGTGGTACGAAGAGTGTCGGTGACCACCGAAGATGCCCGAAGTTGGATTCGAAAAGCCGATTCTTGTCAACTCGCGACCCTACCATTTTCAACCCTTTCGTTTTATCCCTAATTAAGATCGGTAAACACAGGTCTTCGTTGACTTTTGTAGATGCATTCTCGCGTGCATTCCGCTATCTTGTACATACGTGCAGCAAGTGTCGCTTCCCTCCGTTAAAATAATTCCGTCTGCCATTTCTCGAGAACCGAATCTCCGAGAAATTCTACCCAAATATTTCTCTTTTATTTTAATTGTAGAATTCTTTCCGCCTTAAAATTCATTAAAACATTATTTTAAAAGAAATATAATTAATTAATCCGTTCCACGTCTCATCTATCGATAATAGTAATAATAATTCTTAAATTGCGAAAAGGTAAAGTGAAATATTTTCTTGCAGCCTTCCGACGTTTAAAAAATGTATTCTCGGAAGAGAAAGAGGGAGAGAAAAAAATCCATATTTATGCACTTTGATACTCGTTACATCGAGGAAGCTATAACGCTCATCTGTATTAACCGATATATAACTATACGCAATATACTTTGTAACATACGAAAGGAAGGCCGAGCCGTTTCCCACAGCATGTTCGTATCAGGATGTATACAGTCAGTCGTTGTGCATAACCGTGTGCATTCGTAACCGAGTCGAGGATGCTGTTGCACTCGAAACATAAATTATGAGCGCGACACAAAATTCAACCATGTCTTTATTGCGACTGATATCTTCTACGTATCTTGTTTCTGTATTGGTCGATACGAAATCTCTCGAATTCGGTATCACACCTGTCTTAACATCGAACACGTCTCGATATTTCTGGTGTTTTCCATTTCAAAAATATCTTCGTATATCCCCTTCGGATTACCAGAAACCACGGTAACACGTCTGCGCTAACACGCTTCCCTTTGAACGTACGCTGGAACGAATCACTCTTCTCCGAAATGCTATCTGTTGACACAAGTCATTTTCATAAACGTACAACAACGCGGTACTTCGTTTCTTTTCTCTGTTCTTCACGCATGGCCCACGATAAAAAAAGAGCTACTCGAACAGATGTCGATGGAAGAACATTATTCACTATGCATCAAGCGTAGAAATACGGTAGGAGTACGGGATGAAAAACACGAGGAGAAGGTTTAATTAAACCTCGATAAAAAAACCAATGCTATTTATACTTTTTCGATGAATGAATTCAAAGGGAGATCGCGGATCCAATCGTATCCAGGTATTATTTCTTTTTCATCGCGTTACTAGGAGTGGTCCAAGGAATTCCATCCCGATCAAAGGACCTATCGTTCCAGTCTTTCGAGAGACTGATATTTTTAAGAGTTGAAAAGAGATTTATCGATTAATCTGTTGTCTAAGCAATTTTTACGCCCATGTATATTCAGGACCAGTTGGGTTGCAGGCGGCGCCAAAGCGATTAGACACTCGCCGACGTGATAACAGGAAATAACGACCATGTTACGTACGACCATATCTTTTATGCAAACACGCCCTTTATGTGTAAATCCAATTCTTCCACGCGGTCGTCGTAGGCGGTTTTACGTAACGATAGGAAAGATATGAAAAATGAGGCCACGAAACACAGGTCGGAACATGCCAGTAAATTCAAACTCGATGATTTAGTCAAGAATTCAAGCAACGGATACCTAAAAAAAAAAAAAATTACGTTAGAAAAATAATGATTGGAATTGAAAACATTTCGATACGTATGGAATTTTGTTAAATTAGCTTGTATTAAATATAATTTTCTTAATATTGAACGTGAACGTCAACTTGGTTTAAAGAACCATTATGAATAAATTGGAAATAACGTTAAATTACCCGGTAACTGTTATTGCATTCAAGTAAAACAAAGTAACAGATTCGCACTGGCGAAAATGTTTCAAATTACTTGGATTCGAGGAACGTGACAAGTCAAATAACTTGACTAATAGAAGAGGCGTAGAAAATTCAAAGGATATTTCAAATCAACAAAATAACACATAAAGAAATCTCGACTCGACTCGTTCGAAGTCGGCTTTATCTTCGAAGGAAAAACAGTTACGATAGCTGTTTCCACGTGAAACACGTTATTCGCCTGAATCAACAATAAAAAATACTAATCTTCTAAGAAATCACGATCGAACTCGATTCTGTTTCTGGCGAAATCTCAAAGCCAAGAAAAGAGAGGGGAAGGGGGAAAAAACCTACGTAAGAATAGCAGGGGGAGGGGGAGGGGAGGGCTCGTGCAAGGCCTTTTGACCCTTGAAATATTTAGCATTTCTCGATGCAGTCGGCAGTAAATAATTTTGTAGCCGAGTCAGGACCAATGGGCACGTGCATAAGATATGCATCGCGCGGCGACGACGCGGTTTTGCTCCCTTTTCTCGCGCCGTGCACGAAATCGAGCCCGGTGCCTTCGCTCTTTTCGATCGTAAATAAGCGGGTCCGTTTCTATCCCTTCTTTTTTTTTTTTTTTTTTTTTTTTAAACCACGATACATTCGACTCCGCGCAACACGAGGTTTCCAACCGTTCCATTCTCCGCACCCTCGTCGCCTCTTTTCTTTCCCCTCCCTCGTTAGTAGACTGACCAACCGCCGTTCCATGCCGCTTTCTCGACGCGTCATAAAAACGAGACAACGTGCTTTACGATCTCGCCTCCTGTCTTTTTGCCTCGAGAATCCGAGCGACGCGTGCTCCCAACCGCAAAGAAACACTTATTAACATATTTGCCCCTATACGATCCTCTCTCCTCTTCCTTACTCCCTCGCTTTCTTTTTCACGGATAATTTGTTACGATACGGCTGGAAGAAAAAACCGGGTTGGAGAAGAGTCGAGTATAAATTAGGCGGAGAGGACAAAAAAGAATGGAGAATATATATATATATTCGGAATGGCAAAAGGATACGTCTGTACTTTTGCGGTAATATCTTCTTAGATAACAGCTTTACCTCGTAATTCAGGATAAAATTACTTTTCTTCGATATCGATCGTGAATCCGATTCGAGACTGTTCTCTGGTTAATTGCGGTCACGGGTACACGGGCGTTTGTGACGTGGAAATAAAATAACCCCCTTATCGATGTAGCTCCCATTAAAACGATTGCAACGTACCACCTACCAATCTAATTCCGTTAAAACGTTCCTGCTACGTGTTTTTCCCGGGATTAATCTCGTAACCATGACTTCGTATCCCCCCTCTCTCTCGAGAAGCTTCTCTATTGGAAATATTATTACCTCGAACGAGAGTTGATTTGTACAATGATGACGTGTATCAGAAACAAGGAAATATCAACGTTCGGGAAATTTCACTAGTAACGGTAATAATTGGCTAATGAAATAAATTCATCGAAGGAAAATACATCGTATCGATATGTCGTCGTATCATAAATCTCAAGTGAAACCGACGATAAAGGTTCCTAAGCGTCGTCGAAAAAAATCCACAGCTTCCAATAACCTATACGTATCACCCTCTTTGATCGACAAGTTTCAAAAGTGAGTAACAAGATTTATATAAAAGTCGAAATTAAACTAGACGTGATAAGAAATTAATCGCGTAAAATCATTTTCTTCCAATTTTATCCTTCCAAATAAAAATATTTTACGTTGGAGAATCGACTTTGTTCTTATTACGCGTAAATTTTTTATCATTCTAATTAGCACATATTTGCATCTGTACTAATTTATCTTTTGAAAAAACAGATGTGATGACGCATTTGCAAATTACAGAGGCTTACATCGAATATACTTTCGAAACCATTTGACAAACTTTTCAAATGTTTATCCTGTATTCAATCGAGTTAAATTACCGTGAATGGCAAGAAGCGTGAAGATCCCCAAATGGGAATTCTAGCAGCTGACATCGATTTTTCTTACCGTCGTCACACTAACGCACGATTCATCTTAAATTCATCACGTACAAAATTGACTGCGCATCAGGAAATTATAAATTTGTAGGCAGCTAGCCATATATCTTACATACGCGATTCGTAATTTTTTCGCGTAATGAATAATTCATGCAATTCGAGACAAATGTCGCCAAAACGGTTATCGAGATTCTTGCAAAATTCTTTTTCTTTAATTATTCGATCAACGGTCCATCGTGTTCCTCTCCATTCGCTATAATTTCCCGCAAATTGCTTGTCACGATGAATTAACCAATATACCTGGTTAACTCGTGCGTTTCACCGACTAACGTAACGGAAATGAATGTTCCCGTAACGGTACGTATGTCAATCGCGGATGATCAAACGGTAGTGGTAGATTAGAAGACGTACTCGCGACGTACTTTCAGGTCTGTTTCAACTCATTCCTGCCACAGACGTTCTCCTATTTGTCTGTCGTTCTTATCTTCCACGTTAATTACACAAAATTACCGTTCAACATGGAGAAAAAAATGATACTTGTCGGATATGATTTCGTGGTACTCGTCCTCCATCGTCACGCTTATTACCAAACCTGTATTACCGTGCTAAATAATCGCCATGTTTCGTATTTTTTCTTCCCTTACTCTTTTATATCGTGTTGATATAAAAGCAAGCTCGGATTTATTTAAATATATCATACCGCGACTAATTTCGAGCGTAAGTGGGTTAAGACCGACTTGTAAACGATTCGAGAAAAGTAAGAGGCACTCAACCAACGTAACGACGAACAAACGAGTCCGTGAAAAACACGCGAGCACGCATCCGGCGTAACGACATCTTGTACATCGAACCGTCGTTATTTTAACACGCAATCATTATCTTTTCCAAGGTACGTAGGGAGGGAGCAAAAATCCGACTCTTTGAAAATATTGTCCAACAATGGGGACAACAAGGAATCCAAGGAAATTAAGGAAATCAAGGAATCGAAAGAGACCGAGAAGAAAAAAGGTTCCAAGGATGTGAGGTTGATGTCGAATCTTCCTAATGACACGGCGGTACACTTTGGAAGTTTTTATGGTGTCGAAGGAAACGTGAATAAACCACGAACGACTAAAGTAAAGAATTCCATGGATTCTATTAATTTATCGTACAAATCGATACCGAGATTGGAATTCACTAGGCAAATGGTCCAAAAGTAAACGAATTAAATATTTAAAATACATTCTCGTTTAAAAGTATCCAGACACTTAATTATTTTTGACAGAATGCAATTCGAATAACTGGATTTGTTCATTGACCCAATAATATTTTTGTGATAATTCTTATTTTTTTTTCTTTTTCTTTATGATTATTACAAGGAGATAAAATTAATTTCACGAAGGTAATATGGAACGAGAAAATTGAATTTCATACTTATTAAACTTGAAAGAAATAATTTATTATAATTTCGAAAAATTTTTAATCTCTTATTAATATAAAGAAGATGCTTGTAAATAGTTATGAATTGTTGATGTTAATTAATATACCGATAATATTCAAAACTGACAAATATATCGTCGAATCATGCACTTAATTGTGATAAGTATGTTAATTAATACTTCAAATTTATAGTCTGCTGATTTCTTAAGAAGATAATAACTGTTATTTCTAGATTCATTAATTAAATTGAAATCTTGTTTATGTATGAATCAAAAAAAAAAAAAATTGAAATTAAAATTTTTCGTATAAATATAACACTTGTTTCCAGTGCAATGATTGAATATAAAAATATTACACTACATATAAACAAATATACATTACTTCTTTTTCTTCAAATCGAGCAAAGTGTCTGGATACCGATAAACAGTTGTATATGTCGGATAAGGAAATCGTATTCCAATTAATTCCCAGACTGGAACGAACAGCTGGTACGGAGGACTACGCGCGACAAGTGTCAGCCTTATTGGAGGAGACGGTCGAACCGGCGCATTTCAAACTGCATTCTCTGCCAACCGAGAATTCGATTCCAGACGGGAGATACAATCCCACGGGATTCCCGCTCTGGTACAAGGAACCTTATAAAATACCGTTAGTATTCCTTCACTTGGTTACGTCATTCGATCTATTCCTGTTACCAGAGGGATTGCACGCGTTACTGGAAAATGGGATAGACTTTGGAGAGCGCGATAATGAGAGAATTTCTCCATTAAGAATGAATAACGCGGACATCCATCGGCCAGATAACAAATAATAAGATTGAACGAGAAATCCCTGTAGGATCTCCTAATCCCTCTAATGGACTGATGAATTTTTAGATTCGCTTCGGACGAGATTTACAAACTTTTAAAAGAGAAACTTGATAACATGGAAGGAAAAGCGAGAAATATCTTCGAGGATGAATCTCCGGAGAAAAGTTCGTTGGAAGAATGGAGCGAAGACGAGCAAATGGAGTATGGCGAAAATGACGAGGACATTAACGATATACTGAAGAGAAGAAAATCGTCGATGCACTTGTTGTCGAATAAATCGTCTTCTCTTACCGAAGCGAAGGACACAGATTCGAAGGAAAGCAGTGAAATTTCTTTGAATGGGAAACTGAATAAACCAACTTTGCCGCATCAGCACTGAAGCGGTTTTATGAACATCTGAAAAATAAACAATTAAATATTAATTGCAGAAATAGAATTTCCTGTATACTTATTAACAAATGCAATTAGGATATAAAAGAGAACTTTCGGTTGATTCGATCAGAAGAGGTTTTGTAATGTTGTTCCTCGTTACGAGTATTCAGATTTTTCTACGCAGAAATAGACTGTTAATTAGCATTTCTCTATTAACCATTCTATTTATTACGAGGTATATATCGCGATTCGGAGAATTCATCTTGATTCATTTACGTTAATTAGAAGCCTTCATTATTATTCGGTTGCGCATCCTGTAATTATATGTACAAAATTACAATGGATCTAATTCTGTCATGAATTCATTAATTAATGATGAAAAGATTTTGAAAAAGACGAGAAACTTGTATCAGGTGACGAATTACCGGATATTCTATGTACTTCATTTCCGCCTATTCTGATCTTTTCTGATTCTAACACGTTTTCTTATGCAACATTACAATGCCAATAAATATTCATTAGTCGATCTTGTAAATATCCGTCAAAAAAATGGAATAAGTCAATTTATTTAAAAAATTAAATATTATTTATGTTTTCGTTCGATGAAAAGAAAAAGAGATTGAAACGTTAAACGACTAATGATGGAATTATAGTTAATACAAAAAGAATGGAATTCGATATCACAAGGCCAACGAACGACGTGGTTTCCCGTTTAGTAAAGAGGGTGGCATTACCCGACTTGGAGTGTTCGCATTGTTTTCGGTTCAGTGGAAATGCAAGAGGGCGCAGGATGGGGTCGGCACTTATCGATTATTCCGTCTACTAAGCCAAAGACGCTTTTCATGTACATTTAACGTGATCGAAAATTAAATTTTTCTGATCAGAAAATGCTTTGAAAAAAATAAAGAAAAATCAATGATATTCGAATATTAAAATATGAAAAAAAGGAAAATTTTCGAGTTTAGTTATAAGGAAATTTTTCTTCTTCGATTAAATACTCTTTTTAACAAAAAAATATAGTATATATACATTGGTTTTATTTTTTTTTTTTTTTTTTTTTTGTGAATCTGTACAGAATGGTCCACAAGGAATCGAAGACTTATTTTGAATAAGTTATTTAACCATCGAGGCCATAAACTTGAAGTATCGTAACTGGGCGCACCGGATTAACTTACACCTGTGAAAAAAGGATATAGTCTGATAACATTATATGCTGTTCACGGTTCGTAGACACAAAAATCCCTTGATCTATTTATGATCCAATACAATCTGGTGAATGGCAGTTTGTATCCAAAATTGAATTCTGTTGTATTTAGAATAAATCGCTGTACAAAGCTTCAATTAAAAATCTATTCGTTCTTCTACTGCCCTCTTCAGAGAAAACAAACGAGCAACCACTCCCATGAAGAGAAAAATTGCACCACTGTCCACTAGTACGAGGAACTTCCTCTTTTTTATCTTTCTCGATCCTTGAACATAATCCAAGGCTATTGAAGTACAGTAAAATATATCGGTCTATCTTGATATAACAATACGCGTTTCTGTACTCCACATAATAAAAATTTTTTTATATTTTTTTATATATTTTTTGGAGCATAACGCGACTAGCTCCCATCAGATTGGTACTTCCGAGGCCTTCCCTAGGTCTTTTTCCACGAATAATACATTTCCAGGGGTCGATTTACGCGCCAGAATTTATCATTGACTTGTCTTAAAGTTTGAGATCCGCTTAAAACTACTAATTGACCAGGAGAAGGTGCTATATAAATACAAAAATTGAGTAGCCTGTCTGATTCTGATAATTCTGTATCCAGGTCCAATGTTAGTCGCATAGCCAGATACTTGCTCAGATGATCAACTATAAAAATTAACAATTATTATCGTTCACTTTGGGATATTCCATCTAAATTTACAATTATGTAAAACATTCACCTGTCGCGTTAGCTGTTGTTTTGATATATCGAATACTATTTTCTTTCAACGCTTTTATAAGTGAATTATCCCCGGCCATCTCGGTGGGATGTGGTTTAAAAACAAGTTCAATCTCATTTAACATTAAAGGCTCACTAGGACCTTCACCCTCTGTATCTACCATAGAATCACCACCACCAGTTTCAGCTTCTGCACTAGACGAATCATTTTCAGAATTTTGTAAACTTTTCTGTCGTTTTGGTGGTTTTGGAATTTGATTTGCAGGATTTGGCGATGGTGTGGTAGAATTCCTAGAAGTTGTACCTGAAATTGATTATTTTATTCGTATAATGATTCATCCGTTAAATTTATTCATTAACAGGAATGATAAAGTTAATAAAATATCAATGAAATTTTTTAAGCTACCTCCACTACTATTATTTAAAGGTCCTGTAGTACTTTGAGAAGAATCGCTTTGATTCGCAGCATTCGTAGCATTTGGTGTAGCTGGTGCACTGGCATTTTGAGAATTATTATAAGATGTTGCGTTACTAGCATTCTCTGATTCATTGGCATTTTTTCTGGATCTCTGAGAACGATTTTGGCTTTGTAATTTGATACCCTCTGTAATAGAATTTACTAATGCAGCCTGTGAATGTGACTTGTTCAATTTTGCCAATACTCTCTCTTGATGTGCCTCATATTCATCACGGCTAGGATATATCTTAGAAATCAATAGATCAAAATTAGGATCTGGTCTTAAAGATCTTTTAGAGACCAATTTTTTTCTGCATGTTGGACATTCCTACGA
Source organism: Apis cerana (assembly GCF_029169275.1). Taxonomy (NCBI): domain Eukaryota; kingdom Metazoa; phylum Arthropoda; class Insecta; order Hymenoptera; family Apidae; genus Apis; species Apis cerana. The sequence goes on from NC_083865.1 coordinate 8,702,753, forward strand.
ACAGAATTTTTGTTGATTTACATATTTTTCAAAACTATTCTAACCTCTATTGGTATTTGAACTCAATGGCAATTATAAAATCCACGATAAAATCCACAATCCAAATCACAAAATCACTATCACAAAAAGTTCACATCTAAAGATAAAACATATGAGCAAATATATGTTCATTAAATATTTTTAAAATAATAATTTATCACTAATCACATAGTCAAGAATACAAATTATTCCAACACTAAATAAAAAATAAATCTAAACCTATCGATAATTATAATAATATTTAATTTCTTCAACTCAGATTATAAAAATGATAAAAAAAAACATTAAGAAGCAACATAGAACATCATTTACTACGCATTTCAAAAAGCGCGCTAAAATTACAGTATCTGACAGAACCAAATATAATTACAATCGTATTTTCTTCTTTTACAAGAAATTAGTTTAATCTTTAATAAACTCTTAAAATTACTATTGAAATCTATATGCAAAAATATGAAATTATGTTTAAAAGTATGATATATAGTAAAATGAAAAAAGAAAGAATGACAGGATACTAACCGAGTGTCAGCAACTGATTTTTTAATGGATTAAGAAACTTTTAGAAACACTGTGCCATGAAAGTACATAATAATTAATTATTATCAGAATAATTTCAGAAGAAATATATACCTTATTACCGCTCCTAAGTGCTGTGATGATACAATCAGAACAGAACCGATGTAAGCACTCTTTGGTAGTCATAGTTTTTTTAAGCATATCCAAACAAATCGGACACATAAGTTCACTGTGTAAACTTCGCGGACTGACCGCAATTTCTGTATTGTCAGTAATTGCATCCTGAGGAGTACGATGAAGTTCGTAAAGCGATAATTCCCAAGTTTTGTTCAGACCGACTTGTTCCGCGGAAGCCATCTTGACTACATACAACCATCAGCTGAAAAACTCAACACATACAGCTCTCTAAACGCGGTTAGAGCCATCTTACGGCGAACGTTATGAACTATCAAACTTAATTCCAATCAGTAACGAAGTTAAAAAGTAAAAAATTATCTGTGATATTTGTTTCGGATTTTCTTTTTATTCATGCATACTATTGCAAACTTTAATGCAAACTCTAATTGGTATAATAAACAAGTTCAATCATAATGATTACAATAAAAAATAAATAATAAAATACCGAACGCACAAGATGAAGAAATTAGAAGATTGAAAACGGAAACACGATCTATATAATTATAGAAATAGGAAAACATAACGTAAAGTATCTTTGATAAAAGAACAGAAAATCTTAGCCCGTAAGATTTAATTTTCTTTTTTAATTGCAAAATAGGAAAATTGATCGGAAACTTATTAAAATGAAGCATATACAAAAAAAGCATTTTGATGGATGTCGATAAAATGAATTTCTACAATTAAGCGGCGGGAGTATTCAAAAATATTTAACGAGTTACAACTTGATAAATTAATCGGTACAACTATTTATTTTGCGTTATAATAATTTCGAATCAACTGAATCCCAGCTCTAATTAGCACTCAAATGAAAACATGATCGTATCGTTATAGCAAACGAAGGAAGCGTGAAAAATGTAGCTATAGAGGAAGGCGCATAAGCGTAGGCAAAATATGTTTCCTCGTTATAAATAATATAACGGTATATAATACCGTCTAAGATGGGCGTAGGCTCGACCATTAATGCCGTATACACCAGATAAGTCTTTCTAAGCGAACGAGTTCAGAGATACATTCATGCACCGATCCAACAAAGCAAACTAGACCGTCGAGACCCGAACTCCTTTTTTCTCTGACCTTAACTGTAGATAACCGTAATTGCGTCTGTCGGTACTTATTGGGAAAACGTGTTTTATCACCTCTCTCCAGCGATACCATCTTCAATCACTACGTTATTCGAGCGTTATTCGATCTCTTGCTACTGTATTCTTCTTAACTTGAATTTCGACGTTCGAGGAAAGATATCGGAGATCGAACATTCGATACGATTAAATTCGTGTCTAATGTTTTAATTATACATTAATTATCTTTACATTTCTTAATACTGGGTTATATGATTTTAATGTAAAACAATTAACCTACTAATTTTTTTCTTCCTTATTTCTTTTTATCTAGATTTATCTACAATTTTACGAAGGTTAAAGAATTGACGTGAAAAGTCTTTTTTTAAAATATAAAAATTTCCGTATCTCTTTTTCGAGTCTTCTCTAATTACTTTATTTACGTCTTTCGATAGCACATTTACGTATTTTTGAATAATAATTAATCCTTATTAGTTATAATAAAAAAAAAAATGCCGTAAAAATATAAAGAAAATCATGACGTGATTTATGCATCTATTAAAGTATAAGTATTAAGTAAAGTTTATTTAGTATCTTTACGAAAGTTTAACATACTTGGATATTCGAATTATTAATATCTTTATCTTTATATGTCGATAACGACAAAGCGATACCGTTCATTTATGAAAATTCGAATAAATATATGCGAAATTTATAGGTTACTCGGCAAAACGATTTACTGGGCGACACCTTGTTGTTGTTCCACTTAACGGTGATCCTGCTCCGTCAACTTTTTAACTCTCTGTTTAATTCGCTGCCTTCGGCGAAGGGCAACGCATTCACCGCGTTCTCTTTTCTTCCGACATTCTGGTAAAAAGAAAATCTAGGTCGAACAACAAAGGTGGAAAATTTATATTTCCGATCGGTTTTTCGAGTAATTTTATATCCCGCATCGACATTTTATCGAACGAAAATCACATTTTATTCCGACTTCGTGAATCGAAGCGTGACGGAAAATGAATTACATGGAACAAGACAAGATATTAGAAAACTGTATAAAAACAGTTTGATTGCTACATTGACATGCTTTCTAGCGGACAGCTCTTTCTCTCATGGAAGCTTACGTAATTCTCAACCACGATCTCCCCATATGCTGTCTACATACATATATGCTGCGCCAAACCACGATCACACGGGTATTATAGATATTATAGTACGCTTTACGTATCCTTTTTTGCACATACGCTCTTCAAGCGGAATCGTATCTTCATTTTACGTAAGCTCGCCAGGAACGCCCATTCAGCTAAGTCTTTCCCCGTTTCACTGTAATTTTCGAACAATATCTTTTTATGGTGCCGATTCACTATGCTTCCGGTATAAAACCTTGTAATCTTCGGATTCTTATTCACGATATTCATCACGTGATAATTTTGAAAACGTTCAAGGTAAATCGTGGAGAAGAAACTCGCGTAGACTCCACAAATGAACCACGGCGAAACATTTATAATCGATCGTGGCGCGAAGCGATCGACGTGAAAGGCTATCGATCCCATCTGAGAACGTTGCAAAACAACGAAGACCTCTTCTCCCCGCTTCCCCCTTTCCTTTCCTCCATCGTTTTAACACATAGAAGGTATACACACAGGCGACGATTCGAAAGCAAAAGCTTCGATTTAATTTCGGCTCGAATGATTTTCTCGCTCGACCACGATTCGCTACTACCTGTGTAATAATTATCGTTTCTTTCTCCGCTTCCTTGTTCCCTGCATTGCGCAAGCATCCGGAAGGAGGCGATGTTCTTGCCGCTTGATACATGGTTACAAGTATCCGTTCAGCCCAGGTCAAGCGTGAATCTGACCCAGTAGAATCGCCGTACACGTTGGATCCATCCTGACCCATGGATTAAACAGCAGCCATGTTTTACGCTTCCTACGGAGACGATTCTCCGCATCGAGAAAGGTCACTGCCTCGCGTGAAAGGAACGAGCTTTCATTCACGATACGAATACGCAAAGGTTACGATTATGGTTACGGGATGAAAATTTCGAACCGAGGAAGCAAGAAACAGAGAACGAAAATAAAGATAAACTGAGATAAATCGTATTGGTAAAAATAGTAGGTGCGTAAGTGCGTGTAAATCTGATCGTGCATTGTATACAATCGAAGTAGGAAGGAACGAAGCTATTTGAAATTTATAAATTATTCTTAAGTAGATCATATAAATAAACAGGAGCTCCGGTTCCACCTTGTTACCAATGTAACAGAGTTGAAAAATCCGACCGCTTTAATCTATAATTAGGATCACATTTGGAATAATTGTTGGAAAAACGATGGATGATAAGGTACGAAAGAAAGAAAACAAGCATTTACTATTTGGCAACTTTATGAATCGTATCGCTATATACGATAATAATTGCGAGATTCATCTCATTAGTACATTCATAACGTTTTCTTGTTCCCGACATTGCACAAGAAGCCGGAAGCGGCTGCGGTTTCTTTTCACCCAATGATATACGAGTGCAATCACTTATCGTGTGTGTACTGAACGGACTAATCCATTTTGACCAACAAGACGCGCGATGTTCTTCCATTTTCGATCCGAAGATAATATTATTTTCCTAAATTAATTTTTCCACGTTAGCGTTATTACGTCTGCGTTTTACCGTATTCGAATATAATAAAACTCGAAACCTGTTAATCCCGCTACGAGATATACGCTATTAATACTCGTCAAATACAAAACTCGATCCGCGACCATAGTCAATAACCTCGTCCACGTTACTTCATATTTCGATAACTTTTTATAATCTCCAATTATGTAATACGCCAGTGCAATTATCGTAAATTATCGGTTTCTTCTTATTCTTCGTTTCTTATTGCAACGGTTCGGATGGGATTATATTATCGATGGCGAGATTGAAAAGTCTCGATTAAAATCAAACCACACGTATTAAGATGAACGATGAAAGATGAAGTTATTCAAATTTACGATAAAAGAGAAGAAACACTCGTCTCGAATTAAATTATGTATTTTATCGTTTATTCGCGTCTGATATCGCGAAAAATGCTGATGAGACGGCTGCTACGAATAATAAATCTCTCAGTGAAAATAACGTTTTTCTTCGAGGTTTTCCTGCTTCGTTGATCAAAGAGGTCTTCTCGCGTGCTTGTTACAGTGCAGTCGCATTTTCAGTCAAGAAAACCATGCTTCTTGCAGAATTCTATTCCATACCGGTATTTGATTACCTTTCGTTAGAGAATTATAGTAAAATCAAACAACTGGTTTAACGGATTTCATCTTTATCTTCGAACCTTATAAACGCGTTTCGTAACTTTTTCGTTAAATTCGATACAAAGAACAATCTCTCTCTTGTGTTAAAACGAACCGAATCCATCCGACTTGCTCGCAGGATACGAATTACGCGCGAAGGAAATATCTATTTTGCGAGCCGTCTTATTAGTGTTGCTCGAAGAAGAAGAAGACTTGATTTGGTATTTCACCTTTTACCTCGATGCGCCGGCCAATCAAGACGATGCCTGTAAATCGAGGAAACTAAGTATATACGAACGGCAATCATTCGGCAAATTTACGAACAACAATTTACTTTCTCTCGGAATTCAAACGAGTTACGAGATCGGTGTTTCATCTTTCTCATTTATCTTATTCCTTTTCGAATGGAATGAAAATTATTAGTTCGTCGTCCTGACTCGCGTCACGGTCAAAATCAACCGATAATTTATGATTTTATCGTTTATCTCGATCTTAACGCGCGTATCGATCTTTATCAAGATCCAGAGAAGTTTCTATCGAGTAATTCTAAGAGATCCCACGATCTGGTCTATTAACCCATTCAAGATTATGCGGTGAAGTAATGCGTAAAAGTTGCGTAAAATCAACATTAGCTCTTAACATTTTTCTCGAGGAATAATAATTTCAAGGTTCCTTACATTCGATTTTTCAAAATTCGAAGATACGCAATTCGAAAATGTGACATTTGATACGTATCGTTATTATGAAAATTCATTACGAAAATTTTTAAAACTCATTCTAATGTAAATTGAGTCGAGATATTCTTTATCGGCGTATTCAAGGTTTCACATTAATTACTTCAGTTTAAAAAAATATAACGAACGTCACCGAAACGTAGTGTTTAAACAGCTATCCGAAATTCCTATTTAGAGGAATTTAAATAGTTTCTCATTTAAAAAGACAGAAAATTTTAAATACAGTTCTGTTCAAAAATCGGTCGTTCCATTATAGAAAAAGGGGTTTGCTTGATGGGTTATTGAAACTGACCCAGTGAATCGATCCCTCTTCCCCCCTTCGTTTGCTAGTATTCGGCGTGACCTAGAGTGCACCGGTGCGACGTAGGTCGTGGCTTGACCCACACACGATCCGTGAATCCTTGTGGACATCGGTGGCGACCGCGAGGCGGGATATAGAAGAGGTTGGTTGGAGAGAGGCGATGCTCACACGTGCACCTCGGGGCATTCACGAGTTGGCAGTCGGCTGTTGAAACCCGCCCGGTGAATGCCTCTCCAGCCTCTCCTCTGCACGTATTTTTATCGACCTTTCGATACACCCATGGGGTTCGCGTACATGGAGGAATTTCCAACCTAGGGATGAATTATCGCGCGCGGCTAAATAATTCGTCGATGCTTGGTTCGCGAAAGGAGGAATGCGATCGAACGTTGTTGAAAACATTGAGTGTTGTAGAAACGTCGACACCAGTGACGCGTGACACGGACATCGAAGAAAGTGAAATGTGAATCTATCGTACGGACAGGAAGCTATCAGAACGGTCTCTGAACTCTGCTCGTCGAGTTTCACTCGATCTTCGAATCGAATTGCCACAATTTTGCACCATGTTCGCGGAGAGAAATCCAGCGCAATTAAAACGGCGACACGCATCGGCGAGGATCTCATGCGAGACCGTTTGAGCGATTGAATTGTGCAGATATTATGGTTAAACGAGGTTGTTTGTGTTTGTTCGTTGTAATGGTAGACATTGTGACCAGCATACCACTAAGTGATCGTTAGACCGTGAATTTATTTTGAAGCTTGATCGAAAAAGGAATATTCGATCCGTGAGAAACACGAAATCGTTATAGTTTTGGAAAACGATTTAAGAGAAAACAGATCTGGCGCAGTGCTACAAATAACTGTTTCGGGAAAGAAAGAAATTGCCTTAAACGGAAGAAAAATGTTCTCCTTGTTTTGAACTCGTAACGTAACATAATAACGGTTTCGAGGATTTTTCGCGTGTCAGTGGATCAGTAGGTTCTTTATCCATATCGTTTGATTGGTTTTTTGTAAAAATTCGCGGATGAACATTCCACTCCACGTATTCATCGATTAATCAATTTCTGTTTTTCACAGCCCAACATAATGTTTATCATTCAAACGTAAACAAATTGATTCGTCCGAGCGTTCATTAGATTCTTATCGCGACAAATTGCTGTGGAGCAATAAAACGATGGTGTCGATTCGATTCGCGCGGCACGGCGCGTGAATCATTCGAAATTCACATTGGGACGCCGTTATATTGCGAGAAAATTTGCACGATGAAAGATCTCTAATGTGCCACACAAGAAGATGAATGGATGGTCGCGACAGGACGCGTTTCGAAGGAACTTGTTCTTTTCCAACCGAGTGCGCGAACAGGGGCCGTATATGATGGCAGTACACGATGAACAAGTGTGGGAATAGTCGAGTCACCGGCTACAGTGACACTAATCACGTTAACGACACAAGGATAATATGTCGCGTGAAACGTAGCAAGGACACGTGTACCGGTATCAGTAACGAGACTTTAATTGTACGTGTTCGCATCGAGCGGTTCTCGTTTTAATGGAAGAAATCTTAATTAAATGAAAATTGAAATTCAACGGGTACTTGGAGAGTGGATGCACGCCGATGTGCATCGTTAATATTACATAATCAAATCCTACTCGTACTTCTGGTGATTAGTACAAATATAGGATGAAAATGTAAAAATAAACGATTTTGCGTTGAAGTCAGGAGGTAATTTATCTACTCTACGAAAAGATATGTTAATAAAATCGCATTGGAAAGATTTCAATCTTTTTGTCGGTAGAAAAAGAAGTGCAAGCATATATTTATAAAAATAGCAAGCAACTATTTTATAAAAATACACCCTTCGAGAGAGTCAGCCGTAATTACTCAAATACGAATACATTTGCAAAGACAAAGACAATGGTGGAATAGGATGATGTTGGCGAGACATTGTGCGAGAAAAATTCTTCATTGTTCGAGGAATGTGGGCGTATCGAGCAAGATATCTAATCGATAAGAAAAAAAGAGTACTCTTGAAAGTAAAGAGAATTACAAAAAATATTTTGCACGTTATCGTTAATATTTTTTTTAACGAGCCAAATTAAGAACATAGAAGAACATAGAGAATTTTAGAAAATAATAAAGTAGAAAATAAATGAAGATCTAGTGCATTTACGTTTCACTTTATATGTGTAAAGATTGTCAAAATTTTTCCAGTAATAAAAAAAATTATAATATTAATAATCGCGAATAAGAATTGAATAAGAAAAATTGAAATACAAATCTTTAAATTGAAGAATATCGATAACTGACAAAATGGGAAACACGAGATCGCAACTTTGCCGACGAAGCAAATCACCTTATCTTCTCTACCTTATCCATAGAACGTGGAGTATTGTGACCGATCATCGGAAAGATCAAACTCGTTCCGATGATACCGATCGAGAAACTGATTTATCATCGAGATGCAGTGGTTGCAACAGATGTGATTTCGGACAAGACAGTCTTACATTCGACAGGTAAATCAATCTATTGCTATATATAATATAAAGAATTAAACTGTATATATACTAATTATAATATAAATGAGATTTTTTATATTTGAAATATTAATTTGAATTTTCTAATTATATAAAATCTAAATCGCGATTGCAGCCAATTAGCTCATATTACTTGCTATATAATTTATAATTGAATTACAGATATTTGTGATTCGATTATAAATTATATACCAAATAATGATGATTGCCCAGGTCTCACCGCGTGGAGGAAGGCTGCGAATAGAGACCCACCCTATCCACGATCCCATCCACCCTCCTTTAACGTAAAAATTTATTTAATATCAATAACAAATCTTTCTTTTGATGTACGTTTGCAAAATGTTCATTTTTTTAACATTTTGCAAAATAAACAGCAAAAGGATTTTCAAAAAAGACCGACGCGAAAAACTAAACCTGAAAATAAATTATATCTTAAATTTAGGATATAACTCTATATAAGACATATTATAGATTAATATTTAGTGATAAAGATATAAAATATTGATAATTAGAAAACAAACAAATATAAAACAAAAAAAAAAAATAAAATATGTCATATACATAGTTATACATATTTCATTAATTAATACTATCATACATAATACTACTACTATTACAACTACTGCTACTACTACTACACATGCATGCATTTATTTAATACGTTCTACTTTAAGCAGCAATTTAAACTTTCTTTAAAATAATTTTATGTCTTAAAATTTTTACTTAAGAATAATCTATCAATTCTTAAATTTAATTAAACTTAAAATTACCTTTCCTGATTATAAATTTAATTTTTTAATCACCCATCTTAAGTATCTAGCCTACCTAAGTACGTACATTTAAAAAAATTTTAATATTTAGAGAAATAAAGAAGAATTATATATCATACAAATGTAATATTTGTAAACTTTATATATTTTCCTACTTAATAAAAATCTATAGATAGTACCATTCTTCTATATAAAAGTTTTTAAATTTTTTTTAGGGAGTTTATAAAAATCTTAATATAATTAAGAAGAGAAGAAAATAGTATTATATAATGTACAAGTTTTCTTCGATTGATGTTTGATTTCATATTCATTCCATCCGATCTCTGAAACAAATAAAACTACAAAATTAGTAAGATTTTATAAAATATTTATAATTAATTCCCAATTAATGAATTTCTATCTATATAAAACTAAATTTTTAACTCTCATCTTTTGGAAAATTAATGGCCTACCTACAAAAAAAGTTAAAAATTGTATGGGGTCTCTACCTATTTCCAATTGATAAATTCAAATTCCTACCTACATAGGAGCTAGATTTTTAATTTTTAGCTATCGATAAGTTAATGGTACTATTTGCCTACCTATAGAAAAAGTTAAAAATTGTATGGAAACTCTATTTCGAATTGATGATAAATTCAAATTCCTACCTACATAGGAGCTAGATTTTTAATTTTTATGTATTGGAATGTTAATGGTACTATCTGCCTACCTATAGAAAAAATTAAAAATTGTATGAAGAAAAATTGTATTTATTTCGAATTGATGATGAATTCAAATTCCTACCTACATAGGAGCTAGATTTTTAATTTTTATGTATTGGAATGTTAATGGTACTATCTGCCTACCTATAGAAAAAATTAAAAATTGTATGAAGAAAAATTGTATCTATTTCGAATTGATGATGAATTCAAATTCCTACCTACATAGGAGCTAGATTTTTAATTTTTATCTATCGGAAAGTTAATGGTACTATTTGCCTACCTATAGAAAAAATTGAAGATTTTCTAAGAGACTCTATTTATATAAGAGTCTAAATATAATCGAGAAAAGAAAATAATAGAGTATACATTGTATGAAATACGTATTTCATTCGAAGAATTACACAATAATTTCAGAAATAAACAAAACCACAAAAATTGTTCGATATGTAAAAATTTAAAGATTTTTTTAGAGGAGTCTAGATCCAAAAAAATTTAAATATAATTTAAAAAGGGAAGGAATAATCTTCAAAATATAATCTTCTTCGATTGATCACATTCTGCAATACAGTTTCTAGAACAGATTAAAAAATTATTTAAGTAAATTATAAAAAAATTATATCTCTTTAAAATGTTAATAAATATTGATAGATATATATCTTTGAATAAATATATCTAAAATAAATTTGTTAATTGAATATTATGAAAAATATATATACCTAATTGATGCTTGCTTGAATAAATATATCTGAAACAAATTTAGCGAATTAGTAATTAAAAAAAATTTAACATTATAATAAATATATACTCAATTGATGCTTTCTATGAATAAATATATCTGAAACAAATTTATATAATAGATTAATAATTATTAATAATTACTAGCTAATAATTAAAAAAAAATTAATTTTGAAAAAAGTTGTTTTATATATATATATATATGTGTATGTATGTATGTATGTAATAAATATTTACAAATTTTATTTATTAAATAAAAAAAATATTTTTAAAATTTAAAAGAAATAAATAATTGATTATTTAAAAAATGAGCAATTAATATTTATGAAATTTTGGAAAATGATTCGAAATTTTTTTTTAATGCTAACATGAAAAAAAAAGATTGAAATTATTTTATTTTTTAACTCTGAGAAATTTAATAAAATTTTCTCGTAAAATTTTTTATTGAAAAATGGATAATAATCATGAATGAATTTTTATATAAATAAAATTCATTTATAAAATTTTATTTTATTGCTAAAAAGTTAAAATAATCTATATTTTAAAAAATCTGATAATATCACTAAAGAAAAATGTATAGCAGTATTTTCTATAACAAACAGTGAGGGGAGCTGAAAAAAAAATGTCTAAATAGCAGCCAGAGGGACCACTAAAATACAAATATTTTCCACTCAAAATGAAACCGAACAAACCGTGAGTGGAATATCCATTTTTATCGTAACACTAATAAACTATTTTTTAAAATAAAAATTTTTAAAATCAAACGCGATGAGTGCTTCAATATTTACAATGTTAATTTATAAATAATAAAAAAAAAATAAATAAAAAAAACAAAAAAAAATAAAAATTCACGAAAATAATTAATTATACACAACACTAATAATAAATATTATTCTATGCACTCAAATTTCAATAAACGCAACACTAATAGCGTAATCCAATGCAGTCTCTTCTTAATAACTGCTGTTGTACAGTTATGTTGTACAGTCATCCATGTAGCATTTTTAGCTACACCAGATGATTCAGGAACAAAAGTTTCCACAATTCTCGTGGAAAATTGGGCATTCAGTATTCGCAACACTACTTCAGCAAACGCGATTATTTTTAAACGCAACACTAATTGAAAAATAATACAAACAATCGCGATGTAACAATGCATTTGCAACATTAATTTAAAAAAATTTTTTTATTTCTTTATGACTAAGAAATTATAATTAATAATAATAAAGATAAAGAATTTAATAACAAATTATATTAATTTTAATATTATTCTATTTAAAAATTATAATTATTTATATTTAATGAAAAACATAATATTTAATTTGCAAGAATAATACAAACGCGATTTTTATTTTAACGCAACACTAACTCAATTAGTTTTTCGTAACATTAAAAAAAAACCGCAAAATTATTTCGCAACTCTAATTCAACCCGTATTTAATAAATCGCAACACTAATACAAAATCGCGATATGCCCATAATGACTGGAACTTTATGATAGGCCGGCATGCAATCGGCCAAATAATACAACAAATACTACATATTACTAAAACGAGACACAGTGACAAAGTAGTAACAATGACTTCCCATCCTTTGGACCCAAAAAACAGATCCAAAAAATGAGAAGCCATTCGTTGCAGCCCCTCTTCGTGACAGTTTGTCGAGGCCTCTTCGGTCTTCCTCCTTCGGGCGCAATGCCCGCTGAAACTTAAATCTAGGCTCGAAATTCACTGATCGAAGATCAAAGAAAAAAAACAAAAAAAAAAAGTCTAAATCGCGAAAGCTAGTGCACATGGCCGACCAACGATCGTAGCAATCGCTGTCCGTACAAGTGCAGAATCTCGAGCACTAACGTTCGTTTCGAAATATTTCGCGACCACGACCGCGGAAATTCGAAAAATCGATGAGCAAAACCAAAAACGAGTGGCATGCTCCACTCGTTTCAACCGGCTTCACTCTCGATTCTTCAAATTTTATTCCCTGAAACAGATTGTCACGCGAAAAGCGCGCCTACCCGATCAGAGACTGTGACAACCTGCCCGGCCCTACCTACTTACAATTAACATACACACCAGAAAGTATACTACCTATCCTACCTAGCCCTATATTTAAAAAATAGCAAAACAGGCACACCAACACACTCATTCAACGATTCTCACACATAATACTCGGGCGCAAAAGCCTACACTAGGGAAACGTCCCGGGACGCCTCCGACACCCGAGCTTGGCACACAACTCGCATACTCTAACTTTACGTACCATTTTCCTGAAATCGACTAATGATGACTAGTGACCATTGCGTGAAATGGGATAAAAAATAAGTATATCTTAATTTGAATTATAAATATTCATAAAGGAAACAATATATCTTTTTAAAAAAAATTAAACTAATATATTAATATTAATAAATTTAATATTATTTTTGTAATTTCAAAATAATAATTATATAATACTGTATATAAATTGTTGTTGTAATAAGATTAATATTTCTGAATATTTCAAATATATCAAAAATTATAATGTATGAAATAATAAATGAAACGACGCAATTCCATAGCCTAACCATACATACATAATATGGAAAATACGTCGTGCACGATACACTAATACATCATCAGTCGCTAAAAATTTCATTAGCTTATAAATTAAGATCATCATGCCTACCGCCTTTCTCTCACCCAAGTAGCACCTGGGCACGTGAGTGAGGTCCTGGCAATTGACATGGAAGGGGTTAAATCTGAAAATCCTGAGCTAAAAAACAATATTAATGTATCTATTTTTTATTTAACGGACTAATGTTTTTCAATTCGTTATATATTCATTTTATTTTAAACTTTAATTTATTTTAAAAAAATTTAATGAATTATTACAATTTTAAAAATTGAAAAATATACAAGCAATGAACAATAAATTTATTTATATAAATAATAGATTTTTGTATGATTAATAGTAAAAAATAATTGATTCTAATGAAAATATCCTCAGGCGATTTCTTTATCAAAACATTTTCGAAAATCCAAAAAATTCAAAAGTTATTGCTTTGATTCAGAAATCTACCTGTCGCGAAATGTCTTCTTGCACGTATTTTATACATTTTTATATGCAGAAAATAGAAAAAAAATAGAATATTTTTATATTTCAAAATCATATTTAATTTTATAATAAAAAAATTAAAAAGAAATTGAAAATTATGTATCATTATAGTAATATTATATTATTATATTATATTATTCTATTATAATTTTTATTAACGAAATTTTCATTAACGAAGTCGGAGGATATCCGACTTCTACACTATATAATATCTATTTAATTAAAATCATTTCGAAATTTTTTGTTTATTTAAATATTCGTATTTCATTTAAAAATATATATTCATATATTTACATTCATACAATTATTTGATTCATATATTAAATACATCTTACTTTTATAACTAATAATAAACATATTTTGAGTTATAAATATTCAAACTTAATTTATATTTTTTAATTATTAATATTATATTAAAACTTCATTGATATAAAATCAATATCATTTTATTAAAAACGCGATGTGCAAGAAAACCTATCCTAATCTAATAAATAAAACACACAAAAAAATAATGTTACTACTCACAAGTATAATAAATACTTGCGGTCACTGTGCCCGTGCAAATTTCTACGTATACAACCAGTCACCCGTGTCGATTCGGACCTTTCATCCTACGACATGATTGAGTGACCGGAGGAACAAAAATGCATGCGACTCACCAATTGATGCGATGTACATATGTTGCCAACGGTACTGCTTTCAATTCAAGGAAAAGTCATCGTAGGAGGACGTTAAGACTGAAAAAATTGTGAATTTGAAATTTTCATTTTTTGAAATATTTTCTTTTCATCAATATTTCTTTACATTTTATATTAATAATTAAAGAAAGAATAAAATGAATTATAAAAAAAATATATAAAGATAATTACCTCTTCGCGTGGTGGATGATCGCCTTATAATGCAGCACTGATTCTACTCTGTACCGAAAACGAAAATTTATAAAAAAAAAAAATAAAAATAAGAAGCTATTAACACGTCCGTTCATATTACATAATCGGCGAATAAGCACTGATTCTACTTTCGCGTATAATTAATATAATCAAATTTAACGTGAGCTATTGTGCTCTAAAGAATATAAAAAATACTATTACGTAGCAAACACTGACTCTAATAATCGCATTGCACGCGATCACAAATAATTAAACTTGAAGTCCAATCAGTTATCAGCATCTTTAACAAAAATACGGATTACATTAAAATTTTTTTTTAATTGTAAACTCTATTTATTATTTAAAAAATTTAAAATAATGAAAAATGGAACTTGATAAAACTTCGAACTTTAATAAAAATAAAAATTGGAAATAAAAAAATAAATTATAGAAAAATATAAAAAGACAATTACCTCTTCGCATGATGGATGAGCGCTTATACTGATGAGAGAAGCACTGACTCTAACCTGTACCGAAAACGAAAATTTATAAAAAAAAAAAATAAAAATAAGAAGCTATTAACTCGTCCGTTCATGTTATACAATCGGCGAACAAGCACTGATTCTACTTTCGCATATAATTAATATAATTAAATTTAACGTGAGCTATTGTGCTCTAAAGAATATCAAAAATACTATTACGCAGCAAACACTGATTCTAATAACCGCATTGCGCGCGGTCACAAATAATTAAACTTGAAGTCCAATCAGTTATCAGCATCTTTAACAAAAATATGGATTATATTAAAATTTTTTTTAATTGTAAACTTTATTTATTATTTAAAAATTTTGAAATAATGGAACTTAATAAAACTTCGAACTTTAATAAAAATAAATAAAAAAATAAATTATAAAAAAATATAAAAAGACAATTACCTCTTCGTATGATGGATGATAGCTTATACTGATGAGAGAAACACTGACTCTAACCTGTACCGAAAACGAAAATTTATAAAAAAAAAAATAAAAATAAGAAGCTATTAACACGTCCGTTCATGTTGTATAATCGGCGAACAAGCACTGATTCTACTTTCGCGTATAATTAATATAATTAAATTTAACGTGAGCTATTGTGCTCTAAAGAATATCAGAAATACTATTACGCAGCAAACACTGACTCTAATAACCGCATTGCACGCGGTCACAAATAATTAGGTAAAATTTGTTGAAGAAAATACTGCTATTTTTCTAGAATTATTAGTTTTTTGCTTAAATAAAAATCTAAATTTATAAAATTATGTCAAAATTTAATATATTAAAAAAAATTAAGAAAAATTAATTTAACAATATTAGAAATCAAATTTAAAAAAAAATAATTTCTTTAATCTCTTTTAATTCTATCTTAGTATTTTAAAGAAACTATCTAATTTGTAAGAGTTATATTGAATATTATATATTATGAATAATTTATATATATATATATATAATGTTATCACTAATAATTTTACTAAAAAAAATTATTATAAGAAACATTATTAGTGATAAAATAATAAATCACATACATACATCTATTTTATTATAATAAATTGAATATTACCATATGTCCAAAAAGAGCATAAGTGACTATTTGAATTTGAATTGATCAATCAACATGATGTTCCAATTCTGAAGTGGTGTCTCTTCTCTGGAGTTATATGTAATTTCAATTAACTGATAATCTGCACAAAAGAAAATCAAATCTTTATAATAAATGTAAGAAATATATAGATTATGGTATCAAAAAAAAAATACAAAAGTCAAATTTAAATTTTATTTTGTAAACTCATAATAGAAGCTATTTATAACTAAAATGTTCAATAAATTAAAAAAAAAAGAAATAAATCATTTACCAATAAATTGTTGAATAAACATACATTAATGAGTGAAAACATGAAAAGTGAAAAAATAATTATGAAAATATTGACTAATAGAAAAATTACGCACCTGATGAAAAGTAACACAACAAACCCCCACGACTTTCGATAGCACAATGACATCATCTCATATCGCGACTGCCTTTTATACAATTACAAATTGGAGTGGGGGAAAGATTGTCCCAGGAGCCAATCAAAACGCGTCGAGCATCAATTGGCAAATTCTTGAAAGAATCCTTAGATCTTTTCTTTTAGAAATTCTTACAAAGATTTTTGCTGTATTTTATATAAATATTTGTTTTTTCCTTTTATTGATAGATATATCAATTGTTATTTCAATAAATTATTATTTTGTATTGCAAAATGCAAGAAACAGAAGATTAATATAATGTATAATTCAAACAGAATTTAATAAAAATAAGTGCACCAATCACAGGCAAGCACATCTTTGCTTGTATTTCATTGGTTCAGCGTTGCTTCCGAAAAAGTTATAAATATTAGACAACATTTATTTCTCGTTCATTTCAACATCTCATCACTTAAGAATTGGCAATTGGCTATATATTACTATATGAATTCGTTTTATCCTTTCATTTATAGCATTTATTTTTATTTATATAATACAAATTATTATTATGTATCAAATATAAGAATGAGTATGTAGTTCGAATAGATCGAATTCAAAAAAATAAATGCTCAACTATTTCAATGATAGATGTGCATTTGTTTGAATTTAATAAGTTGCATTTCTTTATATTGCAGTATGATGTAGATGATATAGATTATAAATATTGGACATTTATTTCTTGTTCAGTTAAATCATCTCATTTAAAAGATGACAAAGGCTATAATATAATATATATTATATATTATATATAATATAATATATAACTATACGAACACTTGTTTTATTTTTTTTCTAATTTATGCCAGTTACATTATTCTTTAAACAAATTATTATATATCAAATACTGAAATCAGTAGAAAGTTCGAATAGATTGAATTGGAACAAATAAATACACATATTCTTTAATCATTCATTATAAATTTGCTTAAGGTTAAATAATTTAATGTTGCTTTCTAATGTTAATGTATAGGTTATAAATATTCGGCAACATTTATGTTTCGATCAATTCAATACTTATCGATATCTAAGAGATTTTTATTGTATTTTATATAAATACTTGTTTTATCCTTTTATTGATAGATATATCCATTACATTGTTATTTGTTATTTCTATAAATTATTATATTGTAGCAAAATGTAAAATACACAAGATAATTCTAACAGACGGAATTTGAGAAAACTAGGTGCACCATTGCACCAATCACAAGCAAGCATTCTTTTACTTGAATTTAATTGGTTCATCGCTGCTTCCCAAAAAGTTATAAATATTGGACAACATTTATTTCTCGTTCATTTCAACATCTCGTCACCTAAGAGTTGGCAATTGGATAATATATTACTATATGAATTTTGTTTCCTTTCCTTCCTATCCTTTCATTTATAGCATTTATTTCTATTTATATAGTACAAATTATTATTATGTATCAAATATAAGAATAAGTACGTAATTCGAATAGATCGAATTCAAAAAAATAAATGCTCAACTATTTCAATGATAGACGTGCATTTGTTTGAATTTAATAAGTTCACTGTTGCTTTTCTTTATATTATAGTATGGTGTAGATGATGTAGATTATAAATATTGAATATTTATTTCTTACTCAATAAAATCATCTCGACACCTAAAAGATGACAAAGGCTATAGATTACTATACGAACATTTGTTTTATTTTTTTTCTAATTTATTCAGTCACATTATTACTTAAACAAATTATTATTATATATCAAATGCTGAAATCAGTAGAAAGTTCGAATAGATTGAATTGGAACAAATAAATACACATATTCTTTAATCATTCATTATAAATTTGCTTAAGGTTAAATAATTTAATGTTGCTTTCAAATGTTAATGTATAGGTTATAAATATTCAGCAACATTTATGTTTCGATCAGTTCAGCATCTATCGATATCTAAGAGATTGTCGAAGATTTTTACTGTATTTTGTATTAATACTTGTTTTATCCTTTTATTGATAGATATATCTATTACATTGTTATTTGTTATGTCTATAAATTATTATTTTGTAGCAAAATGCAAGATACACAAGATAATTCTAACAGACCGAATTGGAGAAAAATAGGTGCACCATTGCACCAATCACAGGCAAGCATTCTTTTACTTGAATTTAATTGGTTCATCGCTGCTTCCCAAAAAGTTATAAATATTAGACAACATTTATTTCTCGTTCATTTCAACATCTCGTCACCTAAGAGTTGGCAATTGGATAATATATTACTATATGAATTTTGTTTCCTTTCCTTCCTATCCTTTCATTTATAGCATTTATTTTTATTTATATAATACAAATTATTATTATGTATCAAGTATAAGAATGAGTACGTAATTCAAATAGATCGAATTCAAAAAAATAAATGCTCAACTATTTCAATGATAGACGTGCATTTGTTTGAATTTAATAAGTTCACTGTTGCTTTTCTTTATATTATAGCATGATGTAGATGATGTAAATTATAAATATTGAATATTTATTTCTTGTTCAATAAAATCATCTCGATACCTAAAAGATGACAAAGGCTATAGGTTACTATACGAACACTTGTTTTACTTTTTTCTAATTTATGTCAGTCACATTATTACTTAAACAAATTATTATTATATATCAAATGCTAAAATCAGTAGAAAGTTCGAATAGATTGAATTGGAACAAATAAATACACATATTCTTTAATCATTCATTATAAATTTGCTTAAGGTTAAATAATTTAATGTTGCTTTCTAATGTTAATGTATAGGTTATAAATATTCGGCAACATTTATGTTTCGATCAGTTCAGCATCTATCGATATCTAAGAGATTGTCGAAGATTTTTACTGTATTTTATATTAATACTTATTTATAATACTTGCTTTATCCTTTTATTGATAGATATATCTATTACATTGTTATTTGTTATTTCTATAAATTATTATTTTATATTTTATTGATAGATATATCCTTTTATTGATAGATATATCTATTACATTGTTATTTGTTATGTCTATAAATTATTATTTTGTAGCAAAATGCAAGATACACAAGATAATTCTAACAGACCGAATTGGAGAAAAATAGGTGCACCATTGCACCAATCACAGGCAAGCATTCTTTTACTTGAATTTAATTGGTTCATCGCTGCTTCCCAAAAAGTTATAAATATTAGACAACATCTATTTCTCGTTCATTTCAACATCTCGTCACCTAAGAGTTGGCAATTGGATAATATATTACTATATGAATTTTGTTTCCTTTCCTTCCTATCCTTTCATTTATAGCATTTATTTTTATTTATATAGTACAAATTATTATTATGTATCAAATATAAGAATGAGTACGTAATTCAAATAGATCGAATTCAAAAAAATAAATGCTCAATTATTTCAATGATAGACGTGCATTTGTTTGAATTTAATAAGTTCACTGTTGCTTTTCTTTATATTATAGTATGGTGTAGATGATGTAGATTATAAATATTGAATATTTATTTCTTGTTCAATAAAATCATCTCGACACCTAAAAGATGACAAAGGCTATAGATTACTATACGAACATTTGTTTTATTTTTTTTCTAATTTATGTCAGTCACATTATTACTTAAATAAATTATTATTATATATCAAATGCTAAAATCAGTAGAAAGTTCGAATAGATCGAATTGGAACAAATAAATACACATATTCTTCAATCATTCAAATAAATTTATAATGAATTCATATAAATTTGCTTAAAGTTAAATAATTTAATGTTGCTTTCTAATGTTAATGTATAGGTTATAAATATTCAGCAACATTTATGTTTCGATCAGTTCAGGATCTATCGATATCTAAGAGATTGTCGAAGATTTTTACTGTATTTTGTATTAATACTTGTTTTATCCTTTTATTGATAGATATATCTATTACATTGTTATTTGTTGTTTCTATAAGTTATTATTTTGTAGCAAAATGCAAGATACACAAGATAATTCGAACAGACCGAATTGTAGAAAAATAGGTGCACCATTGCACCAATCACAGGCAAGCATTCTTTTACTTGAATTTAATTGGTTCATCGCTGCTTCCCAAAAAGTTATAAATATTGGACAACATTTATTTCTCGTTCAGTTCAACATCTGGACGTCTAAGAGTTGGTAGTGTCTGTATTTTAAAATTTGTGTTATATGTGAATGTTTGTTTTGTTCTTTTATTTTTAGTTATGTTAATTATATTATTACTTGTACAAATTATTATTATATATTTAATGCTATAATTAGTGGATTCTAGTATCGATAATTTGGACATATGGAATTTAACAAGAATAACTACAGTGTGATATTATTGACAGGCAAGTATGTACATAGATCTACAATATATTTTTTATATACATATTTTGAAGATTTTTTTTAATTTTTTACTATTTATTTTTTATTTTTTTTATTTATTTATTTTAATATTATAATTTAAAATGTACTAATTTTTTGAGTAATAATTAGAGTAGAAATTAAATGTAAGAATTGGTAATTGTTTCGAATATATATGTGATTTTTAAATATTAAAAAATCTTCAAAAATATAATTATAAATTTAAATTATCTTAATCTTGCTATTAATTTAAAATGATTGAAATCATTTATATTATTAATAAAATTGATAGAATATAAAAAGAACATATAATTTAATAAATTTATTAAAATAATAATAAATAAGATTAAAATTTCATTTATTTCTATATATTTATTATATTATATTATATGTATTCATATATAATTTACTTGTCTTATAATTGATAATTATAGAATTGACATTGTGGTTATAATCTTATTTATGATAGATCGGTAATATTGGAAATGATTCTAATAAAAGTTTTTTAAGACTTTTACAATATAAAATCTATATTTTATTTTTATTAAAATAAGATAAGGAATTTATTTGTAAAATAGCATATTTATAATTTTTTCTATATATAATATCAATAATTTTTTTCTTAAATAATGGGGTTTTTTTAATCGTCGTATTTCCCGCCAATTCACAATCTCGTGGTAGCATGCGAACTCTTGCGGTCATATTCAGTATTAAATTAAATAGTATTCGAAGTATGTGTTGAAAATTTATATCTTATTATTATTTATAAGAATTAATATTCATTATCGTATCTTAACTTTTAATATATCTATAAAAAATCAAATGCATATTGTATAGAATTATTTTAAAATTCATTTTTCTATTTTATTTTCTATTTCATTCTTCTAAACTATATCAAAATATAATATTTACCGATTTTTAAAATCTTACAATTCTTCATTGTTTCATGTTTAGAATAATCTGACATAATATTACTAAATATGATTAAAAACTATTAAAAATTATCAAATTACTAAAAATTACTAAACTAAATAGCATTAATATCTGAATTTATAAATTAATAATATCTTTGATATTACATTATATTATATTAAAATCACACAATAAATATAAATATCTTGTACTATTGAAGAAGATTTATTTGAAAAGCTAGTTTCACTGTTCGAAATTTATATCGTATTTATTGTATGTATATATAGTAGGAAAACGACTAAATATCGATCACATAAATACTTACTCTTCACGTTTGTCCTTTCTACCCCTCTACGTGACGCATCATAGGATAAACTGAAACCTGGCTTACATTACGAGCAGGTGAAGGCGCCGGTGTCAGTAAACCTCCGGTCGTCTTAAAGAGCGGATCGCGTCAACGAATGTCTCTTCCTTTACAAAACTTAAGTGAACGAAAGTTGTGATAGTTTTATTTCATTTCAACAATGAAACTCAATTTTTATCTACATCGTGTTAGTTCGTGAATGTATTTAATTTCATGTGTCTTTTGAATTATGTATCAGGAAGGTTGAACACGGAACACGTGTGATTTAGAAGAAATTCAGGTAACATCTTTGTGTTTTTTGATTTTTTCTATAATTATCGTGGAATAATCAAACGAATCATTGAAATTTAAAATTAGATATTTTTTGATTATCTGTATGTAAGAAATGTTTCTTAGAAATTAGAATTTAGAAATTGGATTTTGTATCTAAGAAATAACGGTATATTTAAGAATCGGTCAAAATGTTACCGAAGATAACTTCACGTAAACATAGGACATTAATGTTTTTTATTTTGTAAATATTTCTCGTTTGAATTTCCTTGCTTTATCTCTTTAAAGAAACGCTGATTTTGACGATCTCTCTAATGTATTTTCGTTTATGAAAAAAAACTTAACGAGCAATTTCATTTACACGCGATTGCAAAAAAAAGAACACGCAACATCGAATCAGGGCAAGTAGCTTTTACACACATATGCACATGTCACGAGAAGCTTGTGCTAATAAATCAGCGGAAGAGAATGCGTCTATGTTCATTGCGAAAAAAAAACGGTGATCGTTAGTTTTGTGCCAATTATTGCAATTATAAAATACCGTGTTTTTTTTCTTAATGCAAAATCACTCGGCACGTTTTCTCGGCGAATGATTACATTGACGTTATTATTCCCCTGTTTGTTGCATACACAACCGTGGAATACACTGGAGTACTATTGTTCTCTTCAATGAAAACCCTTGCACGGTGGAACGAGTTTTATTCAGAAGAAAACAAGCCGTGGAATCAGGACTATTATTCTTCCACGATCTATTCGCGATGAATAATAATTATGAAATATTTCGTGGGATAAAGAAACTTGGCCGAATCGACAAAGGAGAATATTAGCCTTATAGCAAAATCTTAAACGTGGTTAAATTTTCTACATCGATTCAATTAACACTGTCATAGCATCTTCCTGGTAACTACTTTCTTTGTTTTGTGCACATTGGTGACTAAATAACTCGGTGAATTAATATTGCGTAACTGCATGAATGTACACACATAGAAGTCGTGCGAATTAGTAACGCAAACTCGAGTAATTATTTATGTTTGAAGAAATTAATGATACAGAAGCAATCGGGTATAACAAATAATAAGAATTTCTTACGCCACCGTTTTTCTTGCTACTACGACTAGAAAATATCCCGTTTCGATATTATTATTATCATTATTAATCATACAATGAAATTTTTATCGATGTTGATTTATGTCAGGAATTGTGATGTTGATTTATTTCACGTATCAATTGATTCTATCGATAGTTTCGATTCGTTGAAAATTAGGTAAGCAAGAAAAAATATATTTTAAATAGTAATAGATATATTCTACAATTTGAAAGCGATTTTAAAATATTTATAATACACGTATACGGTTCATCCTCTTTTACATGGAATAAAATCACCAATAATGGAAATGACTATCATTCCGGGTTTAAATAAATTAGCCATTCGATCCATCCTGGACGTAACATAACGGTGTTTCGATTTCGTGCTCATAGATTCTACATTTCAACGTAATGATTTTATTGGCCGGCATACGCACCAATTTACGTAAATACGCACTGTCTACTTTTTCTTCTCCTTCTCCTACCTCGTGCAGCTGTTATCCGTTTCACATTGCACGAGGATTCTTTTGACGATGACTCGTTAAACGTAACTTATAACTCGATACCAACTTACGATATACCGAGCAATTTAATGCCTTCTGATGCTAATAAACCAATTCCACGGCCTGGTTACCTAGCCAATCATAAGACGTACAGCTTCGATCAGATCATTTCGTCCAACAGAACGATTGATTAAGACGAGATCTATAGAAACAAGCAGGATTATCCCGGAAAGAACTTGGAAAAAAACAATCATAAATTTCTTTGAATTTAGTTCGATCGATTCTGTCATTTATGAAAACGACAGAGTATGTATATAATCTATTAAGCTGAGATTGCAAATTTTTATTCTCCCATTGATGAATAAATATTAATAGTCTATCTTTATAATTATAAATAGAAAAATGGAAGATAACCATTATTGATTAATCGTAGAAAGTAATAACGAAGCTATCTTATTTACAGACAAACGATATTGCGATAACTGATATCTTCATAACGCAGAATGAAATTGGAATACGAATATTGAATTTTTTAGTATATATTTTTTTAATGTAATCGAAGATTGAAAGTACAAAACTTTTATTCCTTGGATCGTAAGGAACAGATATACTCTTCGCATTACTTGATGGTATAATAAGTATAAGATAAACGAATAACGTATATTTTGGAAACATCGGATTGTTTTCCTGAGAACTTCCGTTAGATCGTACATGTTAATGCATTAACGAAGAAACACGATTCTTTTACCACATAGAAGAGAATAAATTGCTCGTTAATTTCTACCAACATTACTCGAAGCGAAACGAATCGCGATATTTTTCCAATTTAACGTGAACGATAAGCCAAATTCTAAACACGTTTTACTTTCAATGATAAATATTTATATGCAGTTGCACCGATTAAATTTCTACTATATAAATAGCGTATATATGCGGAATTACAGTTAGAAAAGGACCGAGGTTCAGAACAAAAGTTCGATGTCAGATACGAAGAGGTTAAATCAAATCGACTAAACAAAACACGACCATAAAAAAAATGAGAGGAAGAAATTATTCTATTAAAGCAATATGCAATCGAGATCTAAGAATGTAAATTATCGAAGTCGAGTTAATGAACGTGCATGAGTTATATTTATAATATAATAATAATAATCCGGATATGAAATAACGGGTGTAACGATGATAAATTTCTATACATGATTCCAGAGCGATAGATTACAATCAATTTGCGGGGTACTTGAACTTCACGCACTCGCACGCCTCTTAATTTCTCGGTGTAATTAAAAGAAGAGAGAAACCAGCCAGGAATTTTTGTTTTTATATTTAATCTCGCAACTTTCAAAGTCGTGCTCGTTCATATTGTAATTTCTCGCATTTACGATCAATGCAACCGATGCAACGGAATATTATATTTCCGTTTCTTAAAGGGACCGGTTCAGATTAATACATAGTTTCCTCGCATTCCATTGAAAAGTAGTTCAGGGACACCTGATCGATATTAGATAGTATCTCGTTTAATTTTCAACGTTTAACGACCCGAGACGATATCATTCGACGCATCGATCACTTTCCCGTAACGTGTGTCAAAAAATTAAATTGTTAGAAACTAATATAATACGCGTGCACGCGATGCGCAAACACGTCGATCGTCCAGTTGAAAGATCGTTGGAGCAATAAAAAGTAAAAATTAAGATATATAGACCGTGACGATTGGAGAAGCTAGTCGACACGCGACAATTTCTTTCTCTATTCTCCGCCACGGCTGCGTAAAAATTTCACCATGGTTGCTTCTTCTCGAAGAAAGTTAATAAGAAAGTTTCCTCCTCGTTAATTGCCGGGACAAACGCATTTGTCTCGGTTTTTAAACGCAGTCGAATCATTTGAATGGGGTGATTTTTGTAGAACGTTTTTAGCCGTTAAGTTACGAGCGATAAACGATCGTCCGGGAAAATTACTGAAATCGTAAATCGATCTGCCCGGAAAATGGTAATCGGTAACGTTTTGCCGCGTGTAATCAGTTGACGTGATAAATGGCGAGATATTTATTATCGTGAAAGCGCGTGCAACGCGCCTCCCATTGATCCAACGTGCTACACTTCTTTTTCCTCTTCCTCTTCTTGTCGGTGCACGTAGTATTTTTCTTTTCTCTCTCTTTCTCTCTCTTTTCTTTTTCCCTTACTAGTAGCAACAGGCTGATGCATCTGCAACAGGTTCCCAGATGATCTAAAGGTTAAAAATACAGAAGATACGGTAACCATAAATTAGTCGATTGACTGAAAGAAATGTGAGAAACGAAGCGACTTACGCATAAACTTTCCTGCTACGGATATAATACAACGATACCACTATTATCGTCGTCATCGCCGTAATCATTATCGTTATTATCATCCGTTAATTACCTGCGTCCAATTACCTGCCGCATCTTAACATTTTTTCTCTCTCACCTAGGAACGCTTATTTTCGATTCCATTCACCGTTACCGTTTCAAGCTAGAGACCGCGTTAATACATTATTAAACAACAACCATTTATATTTCCGTGTTTTCATAGTGAAAAATCAAGGAGAAACAGGGACACACTCGCATTGGATTAATTAGAAGAAAGTCGCGTACGAAATCAACTTTCCATCGCAACGTCTGTCCATCAACTGGAAATATTTAATTAAATAGAATTATTTTAACGACTCGTAATCGTCTACTATGTAGATCTCCTCGGATGAAACTAGTCTCGCTGATGTTTGAGCGACATGTGTTTGCTCAACTGATTCATTATCTGTATGGTTAAGCATTTTCTTTGTTGATACGTCAAATAATCTTCCATTCAAGTGATTCGAAAAGCTACGAAGATAAAAATATCGAATGAAAAAGCGATCCCGGTATATAAAAGATCTTGGTTTTGATTTCCAATCTTTCTTCGTCGAACTATTTTTCGATGTGACGTGAAAATGGAGCGTGTAATAGGTATAAACGTTAAAAAAGCGGCATTCAAAACGTATACGTTCCTTCGGGTTGAGCGAATAACAGAGCGGAATATCTCGTTCTTGCTGCGATCGATAGAGGCCGATCCATACCGTGGACCATGGTTCCCCCTTTTTACGAGATCTTATTTATCCATCGACTTCCGGAAGCGTCTGAGAGGTTTTTCAAGACGAAACGCAAGAAGCAGACGATCGGTTTGCAGTAACAGAGCAAACGGTTTGTGGACGGTCCATTAAATCGAACGATCGGGAACACGGGAACGAGATAATCGTTCGTTCACGTTTACTTTCCGCTACTGTACGATCGATTCATTGTAAAAGCTATTGCGTAACAACTACCGCGCCAAGTATCTTTCGTCGTTTTTTTTTCAATTCCAAATTTGGCATTTTCTCTTAACGAAAAATTGCGTATTTTTCAAATGTGAAATTCAAAATATGAACGAAAAATTGGAAGAAAAGGCGAAGAAAATCGATGGATCTGACGAGTCGCTTAATGAGTTTAATAATACACGTTATTTGTAAGAAATGGAATGTCATTGCATCCCAATCGCGGATGATTATTTTGATTGGTGCAGGTTGAAATAGCTGTTCGATCGATCCCACGGAATACTTGTAATTCGTAGATAAATCACGAGACCACCATTGGATACAATCACGACGCCTCTATGTCGTTTCCTAGTGGTCCGTGTAAACACATCACGTGGTTAAAAGCACGTGTAGCAATGCCGTGGCCCTCGTCTTGCATAGGGAATGAGGCTGGCGTGGCTGAATTTCAGCCGATCGAACGTGAATTTCTGCGAGCGAGCACGACTTCCTCTCGCGCATTCCATGCCCGTTACACACGGCGACTCGGCATTCCAACCACGGAGTTCCTAAAGCCTCGTTCACAGTGCACCAAGTTGGCCGTTGTATGCACCAACGATGTAACCGTGACTTCGCGTTCCTTTGTCCGTTGGCCAGAACAAAGATACACTCGTGCCGGCGGAAGTGTCGATTTTGTACGCGAAATCGTTTTCCCTTGTCCCGAGGAAACGTTCTCACGACCCGCTGCGATTCGTTGCGCCACGACAATCCCAGTCGTTCTCACTCGATGTTCGCTTCTAGACCGAGAACGAACGAATTTTCTCTCGCTTCGAACCCCGATCGATAGAATATCCGAGGCCTCGATGCAAAATTTATACCTTCGATCTGTCGGGATCGTACGATCATTATCGTACAAGATGCGGAATCGTTGGGATCATTATCGTCATGCGCCATCATCCCATTCCCGCTCCTTCGTATAATCGTATCATTAGAAACATAAACTTGCCGAATTGCAAAGCATCATCGGTGCGAGATTACAACCGCGTCGCGTTTCCCATCTCAAGCCGAAGTTGGAAGCAACAGAAATGATAACGGGGAGTATCTCGTTGGATACTCGTTGTATCGTTTTATATCCATCGTGTTTCCGCTATGCGGAAAGTCAAGTACCTCTTTAAAATTTTCAACGATCCTCCCTCGGATTTCTTCCATGCGAGCGAGTGTAATCGTGCAAGAAGCGCGAGCATGGACGGGTCTTCCTCGGGAGTATAAACGCCGCGCCGTTGCAAAACGCGAGGAATCGAAGCACGTAACGGTGCAACAAGATCGAGGTAACGCTTTATATGGTCCTGTAAATTAGATTTCTGTTGGTCCCCGTTGCCAAACGTCATTCCGGATTCGAGCGCTCTCTCTCTCTCCCTCTCCCTCTCCCTCTCTCCCTCTGGTATCTCGTTTTCCCTCGTTTCCGTCCTCGACGACACACCGGTGCACGTGTGTCCGCGTTAAAGATACAGTTATGCACTTCACGAAGGAGAGAGGGATGGAACTCAGACAGACGAAGGATCCGTTTTATAACTAGAGATTCATAACGGCACACGATCTCACAATGGACACTAGATGGCAAGCAACGACGGGACCAATGCCTCTGTCCGATGGAATCGATGTCTTTCACGAACCACCGGTTTCTCCATCGTTCTAGCAATATCGCAGAAACAATGGCACCCGACAGGATCGAGTTGTTCTTTTCGCAGTGCATCGCAGTGGAAAAAGATGAAGTTTTTTTTTTGTATCAACTTTTTCTTGAAGTCATAAATTTTTGTTTCACGGATATAGTATGTAGGACGTAGAGAAGTAAAACGTGGCGATCCTCGTTTGCGATCTCCTTTCGATCGTTTAGACTGGATTACCGAGCATTGTATAAAATCGAAAGCATCTTCGGATAGACGCGGATAGGCGAGGACGCGTGTGCGTATCTAAACCTGGTAGCGGGAAACGTGTATTTCAGACCGGTTTCTTGGAAATGGACGCAAAATATACGTAAGGATGTTCAATGGATATCGAAAGAGTTCATCGTTGACCGCGTACGAGAATTTAGATAGCGAGTACAATCGATAAGAGTGAAATCAATCGTGGAACGAGACGATACGTTCGAAGATTCGATCGTATAAATGTGAATGCGACGATGAATAATTAATAGCACCGTGTATCGTCGAATGAATATCTATCGCACGTTTAGCTTGGAACAAATTCGACGAAAATTCGTTACGATTCGTAAAGAAAATTTATCGGAGAAACGATTGAAAATCCGATGCACGGCGATATATTTTTTCCGCGATATGTTAATAATAGGCGTCGTGTCGATGAAATGGGATTTAATTGACGTTAATGAGTGTTACGCGATACGAGAATGATACGAAAACGTACACGTAAACGCGAATAGCATGATGGTTATTTTATTATTTCTTCCTTAGGCGGAGCATACGCAAGGAGGAGGACAAGCGCGACAGTTGGTTCGTCGCAAAAGTAAAACGACCACTTCCCCTTTCCGAGCTGCAACTTGCCTTGCAAATCGTCCCAGCATAAAACGAAGCGTCGTTTCACCGGTGGGGAAAAAATAATTATCCAGTGGTGTCTTTTTGTGGAAAACGGAGAAGCCTTCCGTTAGAAACCGCCGTGAAACGCGATCGGAGACACACGACATGATAGAAAGCACTAGTTTCACGCATCTTAATGGGTTAATAACGATAATCCCAGGATTGGGACCATCCTCCTTGATCGACGATATTCTTTCGTAAAAATAGTAACGCCTTCCGCTGTGCCGATCCTGGTGAAAAGCATTTCGACCCCTCGGCTAGAAAGTGTTCGTGTTCGTGTGGAAAGAAGCGACGATCAATGGGCGTATCTCGTCTCTTGCTCGAGCATTAATGACTTCAATTTCCTGTGGATACAGCGGCTAGCATCGAGAGACGAATCATTCGCGTCGAGGACGGATTATAGCGTGCATTAGCGTTGGGAAAACGAAGGAAAATCATTTTCGAACTCTCCTCTTAATAGCCATCGAACAGAGCTTCCACTCGTATTCGAATGTCGTCGAATGGTAATGGAAACAATCCTTATACTAGTCCGACGAACGTTCCGTTTAAAATTTCTGATCGTGGTATCGTGGCTAGGAATCGATTTAATCGGTACCAGTAACCGGCCCTACTACTGGATACAATTCATTCAAATGTTATTCAGCTTTTTGAGCGTGACTGAGATCGAAGCGCAGACACGAGCAAAGAGCGTCGTACAATATTCGGCCGATCGAGGTCTCATCGCGATCGAATCACTATTGTAAATCGAGTCTTAGATCTCGATCCTCGAACCTAATTTTTGTCTAAACTTTTCCCAGAGAAACAAGTTTTATTTTCTTAGTTTAGAAATTGCCGTTCTTTAATTTTTAATTTAAATAAATCGATAAACGCGCTTCGTCGGCAAACGTAAGTGAGACCACTGACACGCTTTTACCGCCTTTATGATTCATAGCACACGTTAAATTCGTACCACGAATGGGACACACCCAAGACTCCCAGCCTGCAATCACCAGGCTATATCTGCTTGCAAATCTTTGCAAATACCGAACGCGATCCTCTCATTTGGAATTTCTTTCGATGGTCGAATGATCGTTAAATCAGTGATGACTGTGAGTCGAGTGGATGCCTGGTCATCGCGTGTTTAGGGTTAACGAACCAGAAATATTTAAAAGCAGGCACGGCAGGCATTTTTGAATGCATAATTTATCGCGACGAGGCGAGCGTTTACGCGGATTCATCGTTGACTCGTCGATATTACCGTGGTAAAAAATCGAGTTAGCACTCTTCTCTGTGTTTAGACTATCCACGGGCTGGCCTTAGCCGGGTGGTAATTCTTCTCGTGTCTCTGTTCCACCTAGACGAACAACGTATCATTTCGCGTTGCACAGACTCTCGCTCGTCATGTTTAATGCGATAACAACTAACAATCAGCCGGGTCTACGCACGCGCGTATGAAAATCACCGGCAAGGAAAGTGTTACCTTTGCTCGGTCCGACTGCAATTGTGCCTCGAGTGTCGGAATTTTCTTCGAATTGCCTTCCTTTGGTTTGGGGGAAAAAATAAAAAAAAGGAAAAAAGAGAAAATGCTCAAAGTGCATGGAATAAATAATATTACAAATATTACAAGCGGGAGAAATTTTGGAAAGCGAGAAATGCGTTTCTTTTTAATTTCAGTTTTACGAACTGTGACTATCCGTTCAATGGCGATACAATAGCGATTAGTGAATCTGGAACGTAAAAAGTTAGTCTCGATATCCAACAACACCCAGATAATTTTACTAATTATATACACTTTCGATTCCATCCGCTGGTATATAATCTTCTCTATATCTAATCGTAGCTTTTCTTAGGAAAAAAAAAAAGGAAGAAGATTATGAAAAAGAAGAAAACGAAAGTATTCGCGTTGAAATCGCGCTACTTTTCCTCGTTAGAAATGGAATTTTTCTTCGTTATCCCCGAGGAGGTCCCGATTGCTTATAATCGTCAACTATGTGTTTACGGCCGTCATTTTCAGTTGGCCGAGCGACCATTTACCGGACGATATTCAAATAATCTCGATCGTTGCTCGCTCGAGCGAGTCGAAGCCAACGAGATGACCGGCGAGATCCAATCTCACATTTATTATCCCGGACCGCGGCGGTGGTTGCGGTAGCTTTGCATCTCCCTCTTTTTTTTTCCACCCGTCGCCCTTTATTTCCTTCCCTTTCCTTCCTCTCCTTTCTTTTTCTCTCTCTCGATTCTTCATCCGTATCCCGACTACAGTAGCGACTCGTGGAATACCGTAATCAATACGCATGTTCCGAATAGCCATCCTTCAGGAGACTCTTACGCGAGATTCCGATGCACACGACGATCCTGGAATATCCTTGGATTCATCTTGGATCGAGGTCGTTGAAACATTTTTCCTCCCGGGGAAAATTTCACGCGTGACGAGGCCAGCCATCGAAAGACTCGAAGCTAGCAAATTATTGGCAATAAATATTTTATTAAGACGCACAAGAGCGTCTCTATCGAAATATCGGTTGGAGATTGAAATCGGGATTATTCTTTAGGAATTTTATCTCGTGGAATTGGAATAATTGCGTTTTAGAGAGTACGTTCGATCCGTGAGATGGAGATTCTTTTATTTTTGATTGCGAAAAGAAGAACATCGAATTTATAGAAAGTGGAAATTGCACTAGTTGGGGACGTGCAAGTTGCGGTAGCCTATCGTGAGATCTAAATTCGCAAATAGCGGTGCATAAAAATGGCGAACAATTACCAGAATTGCAGCGCGAGCATTATATGACCAGAAGAAAAAAATAGTTGGGTTAATCGTAGATTAGCCTTTTATGCCAAAGAGAGTCGGTGGCGGGCTAATTATCATCGGGTAAGGATCTCTTCGTTCTTTTCTTGCTATTCCACTAGGCGAACACTTCTACGCACTATTTTGGTATCTCGGGGGAACGCAACTCCCTAGTTGTATTTACAGTTTACTTAATTCCAGCAATTACCTTGTTCCGTGGAACGAACCTTTCGTCTGTTCCCGATGGAAAAGTCTCACGTGCCCTCCGCACGACTCGATTCCTCGACTCGTGTTACGATTTCTTTTAAACGCTTCGACCTAGGTAATTAGCCACCTTCTTTCTCGCTTTTCACATTTCTCTATATTATTCTTCGGAATCGATTTCTGTTCGCGGTTGAAAGCATCGTTCGCTTCGCAGTCACGATTTTAAAATCTGCAACAGTCGATCTAACGATCGGAAAAACAATATCGAAATCGATCTGAAACGTTCAAAGCTCGTTTCGACGACGCGATAGAAACAAATCTCTAGATATTTCGACACATCTTATCCGATTATTAACGCCGCATCGAATTAGCATCGAATAGAGGCTGTTAATTGGCTACGAATTGCCTCTCACGAACGTCGTAGACGTGGAGTAAAAAAGGAAGTAGGAAGAAGGCGTGTTACGCAAGAAGACGGTCAATTTTACGAAAGTCAAAGCGCCTCTGTAAATAAGCAAAGTTTTTCCACCGGATGAAGTCGGGAATGCGAATTGACTTCTTTCTCGGTGGCTCAGGTATGGAAGATCGACTACACTTCCGGGCATCGGTTAGCATTCCATTCGTTTGGAGGGAGAAGCAGCGAGGAGCCATGATGGAAAAATCTTACCTGGATTCTCGTGTAGTCCGCTAATGGTCGTCAAGATCGACGATCCGAAGTCTCGATCGACGTGATTTTTCCGCAGGATTCGAAGCGGATAAAGGTAACCGCATCGAGTCGTGGCGCCTCTTTGGCCGATCGCGGTTCTCTTCCATCTCTCTCTCTCTCTCTCTCTCTCTCTCTCTCTTTCTCTGTTCCTCCCTCTCCACCTCTTCGTTCTTCCTGGCTCGAGATAACCGATACCTCGAGCAAACAGCCGACGGGAAGCATTACGAGTACCGTGATGCTTACAATGTGCTCTCCTCTATGGATTCAACTGTACTTCCCCAGTTCGTGCGACCTTCGTCGTAATAGTTGTGGAGAACACGACCACCGTACGTTCATAGATTTCATTTTACCGAGTAATATAAAGAAACAATCCTTTGTCTTTTGCCTCGCGAGAGAAAATATCGTCGTTGGAGTATACCGGGAGAAAAAAAGAGGAATTTTTCCGAGTTACGTCGAACTCTTTTTAAATAAAGAAACGAAACGAAACGAAACGAATGGATAGAAGGATCGAGAGTTTTATCCGCACACAGTTGGAATAAAATCGACGAGAAACGAAACGCGTATTATCATCATAAAGAGCGCGACACGGGTCATGGAACAGAGAAATTCCACGTTCTCGCATATTCCGGTAATGTAGGAAGATCGGCGACGCGGGATCGGTGAATTTTTCGCGGTAAATCGAATCGACGGCAAAGCCTACGAGAGGACACCGGCTGCGACGAGTCATGGCGCCTGTTCGAGCATTGCATTACCTATTCACGGGCGAAACGTACGCTCTCGTACGGTGCACGCGACTATTCCACAC
Source organism: Apis cerana (assembly GCF_029169275.1). Taxonomy (NCBI): domain Eukaryota; kingdom Metazoa; phylum Arthropoda; class Insecta; order Hymenoptera; family Apidae; genus Apis; species Apis cerana. Next base: position 8,737,404 of record NC_083865.1, read on the forward strand.
AGCGAAATAGGCGTAGCGTTTTCACAATAACGGAGCGATCTTGGTGTTTGCAATTTTCGAGGAATTAAAATGCTAGGAATTCTCGCCGGAAGAAAATTGCGACCAACGTTTGAAACCAGTCACCGGGAACCTTTCGTTCCTCGGATCTTTTATTTTATATTTCGATTCTGTCGTTAAAAAGGTTAGCAAGATACAAAATTGCGAAGGTTGATGTACAAATCAAGCTGCATCATCGTTTCGATCGTCCGATTTTACTGTTATCTCGATAAAAGAACGTACATTTGAGAGTAAAACTCTCGAGATTCGATATCGATTATTTATCACTGTGTTGAGAATGCAGTATCCAATAATAAGAACTATCGACAGTAAATCTCGTTCAAATTAATCGAATTCAAAAGTTGAAAGAATCTTCGAAAGTTTCGCTGTTGAAAAATTCAGCTACAGTTATTCCAAGATTTCCAAGCCGTGTTCCAGAAACACGCGTTTCTCGGCGAAGTAGCATCGATCGATATCGCCGTATGAACTTGGCCCTGTTCAACCCGGGTGCCATTGATCCTCCTCGCGTTGCGTCGAATGCTTGCCACTCGATTCCTCGTCATCGCTACTTTCTCCAATTTTCCACCTAGGCAACCCAGAGAATACTGGCGGTAAAGGTGGAATTCCTTGGTGACTGCGTAGCAAGCGCGCGAGTAAGCGTGCAAAAGTGCGTGCGTATGCGTGTGACTAAGCACTCGCGCGCGGGTCAATGCCTCGGCTGTCCTCCTCGAGTAACTATCTACCTACTCCTGCGGCTACCTTCGCTACTACGTTATGCTCGTACCAACCGCTCAAGATCGGCGAGCTGACGAGCACGCGCTCCGTATGTACAGAGGCGACGTTTCCGCGAGGCGGCCCCCTTTGACACGCGAGGAACCGTGGCGGGGGCCCGGTGAAACAACGTTTTTCAAGATTAATGATGATGACCTCGGTCGGATTCGATCCGCCGCCATTCGTTGACAGCGCGGCCTCTGGAAATCAAATCTACGATTCGTCGAGCCGACGGAATTGCCACGATTTTTATCGCGCGAGTCGAACGCGCGCGTTCTTTCTTCTTTCGCCGATATCTCGGCGAGACAGTGACGCGTCTTTTAGATCGAAATCTGGAAATGCTGTACTCGTATATGTTACGCAGAGAGATGTATTAAGTGGTTCGGGATGGATATAAATTGAGATCATTTCAAAGATTTCAGAGATCATAGGACTATATTAGAGACGTTTAACGGAGGAGATTAGATCGGTGGATTAGATCGAGACTCGTGCGTTTGTTTTCCGGGGTGAGAACCATTCCCGTGCAATAAGTAGTAAAATGGCGTTCCTTAATGGCACGAGCGTCTTAAAGTTGGATTTACTCGAGTTGCTCTTCTCGCGCGACTTTATAGTGCTCTTATACGGCGCGCATCTTAAACGTATTATATCTCTGCCGTAATATTTTAATGCGCGATAATTATCGTGAAACGCGAATCGAATGATTGGACGCTTAATTGAATCTCGTGCACGCTCCATATTCGTAACGCGCGTTGTCTCACACGTGTTAACGCAGTAACGGCAATAAGTATTAATTGTAAGAAGAAGGATGTCGAGGAAAATATTTCACCGAGAATTGCTGGTTCACCAAACGCGAAACTGGTCGAGATTTGCGATTCTACGTTTCGCTTCATTACCAACGGTTTATGGTCCGATGCTCCGTTCCTGTTGCGCGTTAAACTGGATTAATTATGCCTTGAATTAATCGATACGCTGGAAAATACTTGTACTTACCATTACAATCGGTATCCAGCATCGAGGCTAATTTCAAATTCTATCTCAAAAGGAGAGAGTGCGACGAACCTATCTAAATCAAAGTAATCGCGGTTCAACGTCTTATTATTATTTTCCATCGAATCGTTTCACCTCTTTCACGCGCTCGTTTTCAAAGATCAAAGACAACCCTGTTCGATCCAGACGGAAATTTTCGAAACAATGTATCGATCGTTGAGCCATCGAAAAGCAATTTCAATCGAGGGAATTACAATAAGTTATATCATCCGATAGGCCGTATACTTACGGATGGAATTACCCGAATAGGCACGATTCCAGCCAACCCGACAACGCGATCCGGATCAGGATACGGTCTCCACTGATATTACCGGTATATTCTGTTGATCCAGCGAGCGAGATCGAGAAGAAGTGGCAACCTCTTTCGATCGCTCGATACACGATCGTACGCCGTTCGTGACCGTGGCGATCGTGACTCCTATTATTATCGTGGCTAACCCACAAAACCGAGCGACCCGCGTTCTGTGTCCTCGCTCTTGCCCGTCCTCCGCCCGAGCGGAGTCGCGTCGTATCACGTCGCGTCGCGTCGAACCATGAAACATCGATCCACCGTTTCGTTCGGGGCGAAGATTATCCGAATAACAGGTTGCGCGTGTTAGATATTATCGCCACTCCGGGTCGATCGTAAATTACTTCGATCTATTAAATTTCAACCACGTCGATTAACCGTCTCGCGATCAATAGCCCCGACGAGTTTATTTTCGGAGAAAATTCCAGGGTATCCAAGGTTTGTTGCTTCATCATCACGTCGTAAGAGAGACGTTTACATCGAAATTAGTACGTTGCACGAACGTTGCAACAGGACTGGAAACGATGCTGGTACTATTTGCGATCACTAACGAAAAGGCATCAATTTTTCCTCCGTTTGTATGATTATGCTACATATGTGTTATATATGTAAATTAATAAGGTCAATTATTTTGAAATAACTATATATAGAAGATTGTGTGACAAATCGTAGACACGTATGAAACGGTAGAAGAGATTCGACGGCCTACCTTCGATCCAGCCTATCCTATACCCAGGAACAACATGAATATTCCATCGCAACAACGCGTGATTTAATGCTTCCTCTCCCCTGCCCCTCCGCCGTTCTAATCAACCCGCGAATCCCTAACGAGGCGCGAAAGTCATTAATTAATAAAATTGTTATTGTAAACTCGTTAGGTTTAATTGGCAGTGTTTAAGGGAGCTACTCGGGCAGGACGGGGACCCTGTTACGCGATAGATAAGAATTCCTGGTAATAGCCGCGGCCACTTCCCACAATAAATTGCATCGGCAGCATCCGTGAACCGTAAATAATCCGGTACGATCTAGCGGAACGGAAGTTTAGTCCGGACGCGATACAAATGTGATCGAAACGAAATTCTCTCTACCTGTTCTCGTCTCCTTCGCAGAGGCGAACACGAGGAACGGGATACCGTTGGAGAATTTCATTGGGATAAAAATTGTTCGAAGGACTCGTTCCGTACGATAGACGATCCACTTGACACCGGATACGAATTCCCAATTAACCGTAACTAGAGAGGCAACTGGAGCTAGGCAGAGACGATGAAAACGAGACGTGGAGATTGGAACGAGTTGGATAGGGTTCAAAGCACCATTTCAAAGATCGTTACCCTTGGCGAATGTCGGTCGTGTTGCTCGTATAAAACCGACAACTACCTGTCTAGACTCGAGTTGATGGCTAAAAATCGTTGCTCTTTTTTATCTGTTCCAGCGAGACGGACATGGCTCCGAACGCGGAGGAGGAGTTGTTGGTGGTGAAGCCGTGGGGGCCTCAACCGGAAAAGGTATGTCAGTGTGCCTCGGCGCTCGATCGAGCGCCCGGATTAACCCGACCAACATTGGAACCTAATCGTTTAAAACTTGGACAGTGATATGACGCGTATTGGAGTATTAGCAGGATGCTTTTGATCGGCGTATCTTTTAACGTTCGCTCGGTAAATAGAGTGCGTAGTTACAAGCAGGCGTACATGGGGCGTACGTGGCTCGTTTCGTCTTTACGAGAATACCGCGTCGTGTTCCAACGTTCGTTGAAAATATTTGTGTTAAAGGAACGAAATTACGGGCAGTTAAGCTCGTTTTCCGTCATAATCCTTACGATTCCGATCTATTTATCGTAACAACCACCAAATGCAAATAGCTATATTACGCGTGTATCGCGGTCTTTCGTTATTTTTCCTCCGTAATTATCGATCTGGCATAGAGAGGATGCTGGAACATTTATCGAGAGAGGAATCCGACGAGGAAGGAGACGAGATCATCGAATCGTAATTGGATGGAATTCTGTTTCGAACGGATTCTCGGTATTGCGGAATTTCATCTGGAAAGAAAAACGAGCGCCGATTTATTTAACGCGAACGCGATTTCCTTTCGAGATAAATGATCTACTGGGTCCGAACGGTTCCATGAATATATGTCGCGCGCATTTCTCTGATAAATAGAACGCATCGCGTACCATCCAATTTGCTCGTTAATAAAACACGATTTTGTCAAAGTGTCGACCGTTTGAATGCTGGATGCACTTTGTACTTGACCGAGCTACGCTTTTAATATTCAGCCACGCATTAGCATGCGCCAACTCGGATGCATTGAATTCTGCAGTTGATAATGGCTTCACGGGCATTTATACGCGTCGCGAAACTGTGAGGGAGGTAATAAGTCATGGATAATATGATTAATATCGAGGAGAGACCGCGATATATCGCGTTAACCCCCCTCGAGGTGCGCATATTTACACTCGAGTTAAATCGTTATTTTTATGCAACGTGATTAAGCAAGATAATTCAAGACGACTTCTTTTTTTTTTCTTCAAAGATCGGACGAAGAGAATGACATTGCGTAAAAAAAAATATATATATATATATATATATAAAAAAAGAAAAAGAAAGAAAGAAAAACAACTTTTATCTTATGAGATTTATGCCATACGTGTTACGAATGACTCCTGACCTTAATTATCAGAAGAGATTCCGTCTCTTCCGATTGCATCTCTTTTCTTAATATTATGAAAAAGAAATAACATTCTCCCGCTAATGAGAGATTTACGTCATCACAATAGGATGATTAACAAACCTCCACGCTTAGACACCCATTGGAAACCGTACTCGAATGCTCGTGAAAGTCGCGCAACTTTTACCAACATTCGAACTTTTCACTCTAATTGATAATTGAAAAGAACGCGAGGCAAACGCGCGCGTTTGAAATTAGATCGAACGATGCATATTCGAAAATGCAGCGTTCTCCATTCGCGCTTCCATCCGTGAGCGCTTTTTTCTTTCTTTTTTTTTTTTTTTTTGTAACCGGTTCAGTTATTGTCAAATAAACGACACGAAAGTATCGACAAGTATTCACCGAGTATTTACGCGATTCAAGAAAGCGTGACGTCCTCGTATATGTAGGTTACGCGTGATTTTGTTTTGTTTCGCACGAATCCTTCGAAAGATCGTCAAGTATAAGATTCAGAGTAACGTTATCGTTCTTTTGGCACGACGTACTGCCTAATTACTTGCATAATTGCATACGCTTACGACCAGGTCCTTTTTCGCCTCTCATAACCTCATTTCCTTCTCCCGAGATCCCGTTTCACGTTCACGGACGGAAAAAATGAAAATATGATTGATCTATGCACCCCTCCACTCAATCATGATCGTCGTTAGACGATTTACGTCCATGTCCGCGCGGTATCTCGTCCCGGAAAGGAACTCTAATTACTTTGTCGTTTTTCAAAAGAAAAAAAAAGGAAAGGAAAGAAAAGAAAAGAAAAAGAAGAAAGAATACATCGTTAACAGCCAGCCCTGTATTCATCAAACGATAATGGTCCGTCACCATCCTCCGTCGATTTCAGTAACAAACGAGGATGATGATTGATCGCGACTGTTCTCCACTCGGAGCATCGCGTGCACGTCTGAATAAATCGTACATCCGATGCGCAACAGATTTCCTACGGAACTCTGGGATCGGTAGAGAGGCGGTTCTGCTTATTTTTCTTTTTTTTTTCTCGTATGAAGGAAGAACGGCGGGTAACCGCGAGATAGAAACTCGGTTTCACGTTTAAGACCGATCGATTAACCGCGCGAAGGAAACCACAATGTAGCATGTGGTTTCATCCGCGTCAAATATTCGTGGTATTCTTGGATGCTCGTTTTAGAAAGCGGCTACGCGTCCTTCGAAACAAATCGACCGATAAATTGTTCCTATATCCTCGATTCTGTGCTAATCGCGCCAACTATTCGAAGAGTTATTGAATCGGAAAAGAGATACGAGTTTTAACCCCTTTGGAGACGTAATTATACCGGTTCTATGTTTCACAGTGGCACGAGATGGAGGCGGTAAATTAATTTCCACGATTTATCCGCGTTTCATCAGGGATAATCGGCGGCGTTCTTGTATGGACCACGAGGCGATAATCGCTAGTTCTATCCATATTTATGATTGGAAACGCTGTGAAATTAACTTGAGCCTTTCAGCCTTCTACTCCCTCGCATGAATATTTCATTCGTGGCAAAATCGCGACTGCAATTTCCATGATTTCTCGATTCGTTTCAGTCCCGTGGAAAAATAGATGATGGGATAGAAAGGTTGGCCGCCGTTCAATCTTCCACACTCTTAATTTCTACTTGAAAATGTTTATCGTTACTTAATATCGTATTATTCCGATTATTGAGAAGTAGGCAGTCGAGTCGCCGGTCGTTTAATTACGGCCACTGTCTCGGCGCGGTGTATTTTACTCGATCGAGATCTCAAAGGGATAAATCAGGCCCGAGGCTACCGTCTTTCTTTCTTTCTTCGATCACGGCTGCCTTTTGCCTCGATATCGAACCGGACGAGCGTGCAATTATGTCTAGAGCCTTGCGATTTTCTTTGCAGGAACGATTAAGACCACCTACGTACAACGCCGAGGACTACGCGATCGCTCTGAGACGATGGGGAAGACGTCCATTAGGAAGTGTTCAAGACTCGCAAGGTACTCTGCCCTCGACAACCAGTTCGAGTTCCGGTTACGCTTCCGGAAGCGGAGAGATGACCTTGAGACAATTCACCTCGGTTAGCGAGCTTCTGAACAAGCTCAGAGCCGACCTCAGGCTAGCCTTTCCAAGGTAGGTAAAACACACACACACACACACACACACATGATTAAACGTCTATCTATTACCACCGCTTCAAATATACCCTCTGGTTTGCCTCTTAAATCCTCGCTGCCACCTGACTTAAATTAATCGGGTGCCTCATTATCATTGCAAATTACGCGAAACCTCGACCGATCTTGATTATCCTACTTTGCCTATCTAAAAGTCATCTTCGTCCGCTCGTGTCAGCAAAATAATATCAAAATATCGAAATATTCGTCGATTAGCGACCAACGTTTTTAATTAATATAATAATAAAATTATAATATGAATTATGATATAATATAATATGAAAATGGGTACAGTCGAAACAATTTTTTAACGCGGTCTTTGATAAAATTTCAATTTGAAGATTGGTGGAGAGGATATTAATAAAAAGCGCAGCACTTTCGAATGTTTCTAGAAGACGAAACACAATACCCGGAAGTAGATGCATTTGATTGTTGGTGAATAATAATTAGAACAGTGAATGTATGAATTTATGCTCGTTCGGTGGAACTAACGACAAGTTTATCACGAAAAACGGTCGATATTAGTTGAACGGGAGGAACGGCTTGAACGGTGTCGGATTTACAGTTACTTTTTACACGTATTTTTTAAGAAAGAAGACGGGTTTCGATATGCTCGAGTCCCTCTCTCGAAACTCGTAAAAATTCCTTCTTGATTCAACTCCCGATTAAATGACGATCGTTAAATCTTTTCTCTTCTCAGGGAAAAAATACGTTTGTCGATCCCGTACTTTTATTATATGCCAAGTTTTCTCTTCTTTGGTTTGTTAATTTCTATTAATAAATTAATATAATGCTAATGAAAATTTAACATCCGCGCGTAATGAATTAAACATTATTTTCTTTGCTCGTCGCGCAAACAAAGAATTCTCTTATCTACGCGATATTAATATTTATGATCTTTGCTATTAAACACACCCTTTCTATGATCGTATTTCATTTACCGCGAAGATTAAATTAACCATACGCGGATTAGACGCGGAGACCATCCATCTGCCATTTCTCATCCGTGTGTAAATCGTTGAAGAAGGAAAAAAGAAAAAGCATCTTCGGTTTCCTGTGATATGTCGGTTTTTTGCTGCATTACTCGGTACAAAGGAACGGGTTCCATCCCGTATTTCTAAAACAACGCTGAAATTACAGCTGGATCAAGCCCCTTCTCGCGTCCAACGAACGGCTAAATAATAGTGTGGTCTCCGTTAGGCGCCAGCGTGATTAAAGATCGGACGTAAACGCTAAAATTTGTCCGTGAATGTCGGTGGCTTGTATCTTGGTGCAAGATCGACGATGTTTGTCTCGGATCGCTCGAAGCGTGTACGCTAGTATTTCATTCATAACGCGTGTAATCACAGCCGCTGGACACGCGTCTGTAATTGACTTTATCTCGAGGCTTCTATACGTTCTCGATTGGAATCAAAAAGCAAATACATCGGAAATTTCTCACTTCGAAGATAAAATTTCAAGCGTTTCCTTTCACTAGAAAGTTCGGCTAAAAAATTGTTCAAACTCGATGTTTCGGTTCGTGAAGTAGAGGAGAGAGAAAGGTGGATATATTTCACATCTCGTCTCTACTGTTTTCTATGCTTCTTGTTATCTAGATCCGCATCAAATTCCACGAGATCGAATCATCTCGGCAACCCGGATCGATCTATCAACACCGACTCTTCATTCATTCCATTTTTCCTCGATAGACTTTGATCCCGACGTTGTTTCTAGACCACCCAGAACGCGCAACTTTCGATCGTGAAACGAGATTAGGAATGATCCAAACGATGCTCGAGGTTTCAAAATGTGGAGCAAAAAGAAGGGTAGGCTGGCGAAAACGTAGGAACCGTCCAATACTCTTCAACTCTAATTCTTGTTCGATCGACGTGCTCTTATTAAGCGCAATTTCGCGGCGCGCACAATTTGCGGCCAACGGATATTCGAAGCGCGGCAAGAAGGCTGCACAGATGAGAATCATTCTAATCACACGACCAATGTAAAAAGGGAGAGAGGCAAAAATACCTGCATCATCCAGAAACGATATACATGTTCCATTCCGTGGCTATTCTAAAACCGAATCACCGTGGGGACGATGTCGACAATTCCGTTAGAATTTCATTATAGAATCCCAGTGGTCCAGTGTCACTAATGATGGGATCAAATGTGTGTTCAAACTAACAGATTCGAATCATCTCTCTCTCTTTCTCTCAAAAGGATCGAGCGATAAAGTCTATGAAACGAATTTTCGTTATAAATAAATATACTTACATATGTGACGCGAGCTCGATCCTATTAACGTCACGGTTTTCATCACCGTTGTCCCGAAACCGATTTATCGACACGCGCGATCGCGGACGTTACACGTTCATCCTTCGACCATATGGTGGAAGACGCAAACGTGTCCTACATACGGCGAATGACTTATAATATGGACAACCTTCTTACCGCAGAGGCGAGCAGATAACCCGTAAGTAGCGGCTACGGATAAACGAATACCGATATTACGGATAACTGTACAGCGGCTGGATCGGCGTGCTCGATGCGCAAATCGATCCCGATGAGGCGCATCCTCGATTCCCAAGATCGAACCTCTGCGTGTTATTCGTCGTGATCTTATTATTAGGCCGTTTAACAGACGTTTTTCACAACGATCCATCCGGTTACCCGGCGACGACCCGGCTGACGGAATCGATTTATTTTCAAGCCGATCGTAATAATTACCTGTCGAGATCGATTACGCCGATCGGCCGGCTATCTTTTTCTTCCACGCCGTTCCTGGATGAACGTGAATGCGTGTTTTATCTGGAACGAAAAAACGCGTGGTGTTAGGAACAATCTTGGCTGATGACTTTTTTTTTTACGTTAATATCGCTTTGAGATTGGCGAAAAAGAATTTCTGCGGTTTTTTGAAAAAAAGATACTTTGGTAAATAAAGCCAACAAGATATCTGAAACGAACAGTTGGACTTTGGATTTGGATTAATGAGCGATTTTGTTTCTCGAAATGTAAAAAGAATCGATGGGAAGTAGGATTAAGAAATCGATGAAAAAATATCAAGCAGCTTTTTTCCTTTCTCTATTATTATTGGAACGAATTTTCATCGAATCTTCCATTTTCATCGCGTGTTAATTTGTATAATGAACAGATATTATAATGAAGATTAATTACGTGTTATTACGTCGAACACGTATATATATATATACGCATGGTCAACGAAAGCGAAAAAAAAAAGAAAAGAATTGTCGAGGCAAGTTATTATCATCTATAAATTGGATTTAATTAAATATATTGCTCTAATTAAGTATAAGCTTCATTTGAAATTAATTGTTCGAGATAACCAATGCACCCTAGAACGCGATACTACTTTTTCTTCTCGAACAATGATATCGATTGTTTCTGAAAAGAATCCCGTAAAGAGTCGCGTGTCTCCGTCTCTTGTCATGCGAATCAGGCTTCGTTTTCATTGATATTCCGTGTCGTAAGTCCGTTTCGTCAATCATCGCCCCTTTAAAGAGATTCTTCCTTTCGGTCAAAAGTGGCCGAAAGAGTTACCTGGTCCATTCACAAAACTTGATCTCTTTGTATGCGCGAAACGAATTTTCTCCGCCAAAGTGAAAGATGTCACGCGTCGAATTTTGTATGTTGCATCTCGATGAAACGAGGCTGTTGAGATGTTAACCTCGATCTTCGACCCGTTCTTCTTTTTGCACTTCGTATTCATTTTTATATTCGTTTGTTTAACAATATTCATCGATAATTGAATATCTTAATCGCAAGTAAATTATCCGACTCGCAAATTATCTATTAAAAAACAAAGATAAGACTTTGGATATTTGGTTGGATTATTATTCGAGAGATTATACGGAGGTGAGCTTTGCATTTTACACGATAATCCTTAATGAAGGGTGTGTTGCATTAACGTTTCAAATTATAGGTCGCTTAGAAGCATATGATTGCCTTTTGAGGTAAAAGGAAAAAAGGGTTGGTAAAATTCATAAAGTGTGTTTCTTATAAAAAAGTCAAAGCACATCTTTTATTCTTTTTCCACGTGGTGGAATATCAACCGCGTCGAAGAAGCCTCGACCGGCCACCGAACCCACGATACTTCACGATGCTTCCGCTTCGCGTAACAGAAAACACGTAACTGCTTCCTACTTGATAGAAAACGAGGAAGTCATCTTTTTTTCACGCGATATCAGATCCCGTTTGTTCTTATTTCGCGAATAAATAATCATGCCTAATGTTTAACCCAAATTTCATTGAGAAAATCGTTACAATAACTTCCATATTTTTAATGAGAGTTTTTTCTTTTTTTTTTCTTGTTAAAACGAACGTAAAATCGATCATTCTGTATTCTTATTGAGCTATATAAAAGTTATATTTAAAATGGTGAGTTCGATTTAATAGTCCAAGTGCATTTACATAAAAATAGTTAGCATTTACCGAGAAAAAGTATCTTTGAAACGTACTCGTGCGAGTCGATTAGACGCTTTATATTCTATCCACTTCTTTATTTACGATGTTGCATCGTGCATGTTAATAAACGATAATCTATTACGACAGAGACGTGACGCCTTCATCGTCGATGAATATCGTAGAATATATTTTTAATTTAATTTATACGTGAATTGATGCAACGTTACGAAAAATTTTCGCAAAGTAATAAACATAATATAGTTTCATCGTATATAGTTTCTCTAAATTAGTCGTGGTTACGTAAGTCGCTATCTTCCATCGGTTATTGTTTCTGGAATAACAATAAGAAGATAGATTTTTAGCTTCCTAAGTGAAATAATTTCCTGGATTTGTTAGCAAATCTGTTGGACGTAATAAAAAAAAACCGCGCGTGGAAAAGAAACTAAAAGGGAATGAATTGCGTAACATTCTTCGGACAGAGGTCCAAAAATATCGCGTGAAAGAGAAACGTCGGGCGACAAAGGTACACAGGCTTTCGTTTTCTTCTGCTTGGCGTCGTCCATCGTCTTAAATTTTAGGGTGTGCCCACACACCAGGCAATAAGGAACATTTGATATTCATGCCGCGTCTGCCGAAGGCATTCTTACGTGTACATCGTACTCTGCATAATGCGGGGTGTAATATAATGCATCCATTGCTGGACGAAGGTTCGCATGACATCTCCAAGAAAGCATGTTTTCGATAACAAAGTCGTTCTCTTTAAAACGAATACCTCTCTTTATACCTCTATTCGTATATTCCTTCGCGTTGCACGCAACTTCCACGTTGATCGCCTATGCGAATATATTATCGTAGCCTAAAAATCCACGAGAATATCTTTCATCGTACTCCACATCTAAATCGAAGAAACGATCTCGAAAGGATGAGTATTTTTCGTATTTTATCAATTACGATGGCGCAAAATATCGAGGAATTTAAAAGCAACGTTTCGAACGCTTTCATTTCCCGAATACTTTGCAATATCGTTTATGTCTTTGACACTTACGCACGAATGAAATTAGATAACTTAGAATTCTTCTTTTCAGATACTACTCGAAATGATTCGACCAGCATTCGACATCATATTTAATTTATTCACGACAATGACGTTGATTACTTTGTATCGATTGAAATATTAATATTTTGCATGCGAGTTTCGGATATAAATATGTATTTAGAATAAACGTTGCGGTAAGAAGAAGGTAAGGATACGTAACTCAGGACGTAAAGGGTTATAAGAGCAATGCATAGGGTGGTCTGCGGTCACGTCCACTCCTTACCATATCCTTTACCGTCACTCTCGTTCACGCACGAGCTTTCATTTTCTCCAGTATCCAAATGGGGGCCCTCGCTTATTTTTAAGGCGAGACCAACAAAGGCGATCCACGGTGTTCGCGCCGTAGAATCGTAATGCCTCGGTGTATTTCGCGCACGTACATTTATACACACGTGCGTATCACGATATAGCCGGCAGTAGTATATGCATAATACGACGGGTAACATAATGCGTCTATTGTTGGACGAGAAAACTCTCTCTTTCTCTCTCTCTGTTGTTTACCCACCGGTAAATAGGCGACGAGCACATACATAAACGGGTACATAGAAAACGTTTTAATACTCATTTGCATGCATTCAACTTGCGTACACGGCGCTTATATACGGTGTTTATAGAATCACCGTCTAGACGAGGGACGTCTCCTCTTGAATAGCCCGGTACCTTTTAGAATCCTGTAGGTGCGAGCCACGAAATGATTTACGACTGTTTGCCATAAGCCACCTAAAAATTTCAAACACGAGATTACGTTTTGGATTTGGAATTCGAGAATAATCATCTTTCGTAGATGATTCCGGCGAAAACGTTTTTATTCAGGTGAACGCGATGCACGATGAAATTTTCAAATCCAACATTTCAATTTTAGTCCAATAGTTGGTAACATTGTACGATTGATAAAGTTACACTTTGAACCAGAAATTTCTGGTAACTAATTTTGAACCAAAATATGCCATCGCGACAAAATAATTAACATTCACGTGCGTGTAATCTTGTTATTAGTTGAAAAAACGAACGAAGGCCAATGTTATATCGAAGAAATATCATCTTTATCTCTTTATTTTATCGTATTTTGTCCAATGCACGGAATGCACGATAATTCCAACATTACGTACATTTAAATAGTTGTTTTGCATTTAATATTATCTCGGCCTTGAGCGCGTATAGATTAATGCTAATTAAGTAATTTTTAATAGTTCCATAATTTTTTTAATTTATATTTGGTAAAAAAGAACATGAATTTTACGTATATTTTGTAATTGCAAACGTAATACGATTACGTAACTGTCTAACCGTATAGAAAGTGATAAAAGTTCTCTCTGGCAAGAAATTCTCACGGGATGTCTCCCGGACAGACTACTGCAAAATGTACCAAGTTGATGGACTGGCTGATGCACTAGCGCTACATGTGTCTTTGCTGTATAATTAAGGAAACTAACGTGACACGATCAGAGAAATAGAGATCTTGTTCATTACGGAGAATCTATTCGTGGAAGACGAAACACGACTCATAGCTTCGAAATAAACTCTCTTCGTAGATCCGTCACTCTTTGACAGTCGTAATATCTATTTCCTCGTCCTTGCACCTGTCTACCTTAAGGCTATCGCACGTATATAGACACATCTGCTCGACGTGTGGTTGTGTGTGCAGAGGCATCGCGTTCCTGTTCTTGATCGAACGATCGATGAATCCGATATGTCGTAAAGTGATATCTTAACGAGAATTCTAGATGAACGATAATCGAGTATAAAGTACCAATAATGGATACCGGTCGATACCCGAAGTTGCGAAAATTGATCATCGACGATCTTATATATCCGCGAAACGACGAAAATTTGTTGAAAAACGACATCGAGGGGACAAATTTGACGGGACAATTTGGTCGCATTCGATGCATTTACATAATGTATTTGGAAATTTATATTTAATAATAACGTTGGAATAACTTGAAAAGCGTGTAATTTAATTGAAGTATATTTTCTCGTCCGCCTCCTCGTATTTATTACATTAATAGTTATCAAGTTCTTGCCCCGTCACTCTCATAATGGTTCCGTTGACAACCTCGAGGGAACTCGCTTTAACAGCGCGCTTATAAAACCGGATTGCTTTTTCTTTTAATCGCAAGGTCCCATAATTATGTAATTATATTTTTTTCCATCGCGTCTACACAGTTCAATGTCTGTTACAGTACTCTTCGCGATATATTTTCGTTCTGCGTTAAATTATCAAATAGCGGGATTGATTGGTGCAGTGACACTCAGAGTATAGTATAGTTTCATCGTTCAAACAACTACATCAACATCTAATTTAATTATTTTCGTTATTTATTAACCTATTTTCTTCTTAATATCGTAAAGTTGGTGCAATTTCGTTGAAGATCGAAGGAATACTTTCAGAATGATAAATAAATTGGAAATTAAAAGATTGCAAGATATTAGAAATACGAATGACAGGATATCTGCGAGCTATATATACTGTGTATGACTGTATACGTGATAGATAACGAATATACATTCGTGGCAAAAATGTTCGTACCGTTACTGATACTTCCGGCCGAGCGCACGGAGATACATTCGCAATTAAATTATGCATCATAGATACAAATTTTTCTGCGCATTCGGTTAATATCTCGTTGGTGTTTTATCGAAAAAAGATAGAGATACGCAAATAAAATTATTTTATTTTGCTATTGTAGCTTTGTTCAGGAATTCGCTTCACCGCCAGCTGATGGGATAACCTTGTTGCTCGAGACGCTTCGCGGTGTCCAATTGGCCCAAAGTTCACCACCCTCTTCCGGCCACACGGGCCCAAGAGTAGGAACCAGAAGAGCTGCTTTGGACGAGTTGGGCTGTGTCGAGTGTCTGGCCGCCTGCACCGAACGATGCACCGATGCACCGAGGCTCCTAGTGCAAGCTCAACCAGGTCTTCTTGCTCTGGCAGTTTGTCTGACTAGTAGCTTGAACCGGTCTCGAGTCCTAGCTCTCCAGGTAACAATCGTCATTTCCGTTCCGAGTATATCGCTTGGATACTGTTAATCAAAAAAGAAGTGAACTGGAATCATACGTGGAATATTACTCTCGTTTCGTGGATTTATCGAACGATTTTCTAATGCCTATCTCGCGTTATCATTTCACAAACACTTTAATCGTATATTAATATTAGTTCTGTTTCTATCCTGTGTTCATTCTGGATTTTTCGATTTAATCTCGTGATAAAATATGAGTTATTACATTTTGAATCTTTTATGATTTATTTACTATCGCGCGCTTTTATCGTTTTGCAAATAAATTCGCGTGTAATTCTAAAATTAAGTAAGGTAACTAATTAACTCGCGATAAAATTGATAGTACTTTTCGAGGTGTAGCGAGCAAACGTAGGATTAAAAAGAATTGAAAAGTAAACTCGATGGGGATAGTAGTGGGTCAAGTTTCTGGTGATGTGTACGTTTCTTAGATGTTACATCTGACTCATTCAGATAGTCGTAAACGCGCGTTTCCAGCAAACTCGGTCCACTTGACGGCCGGGGCCCCGTTATTTCGAGAACGTACACTTGTCAAGAACCAGTTTTTATCATTTATCCAAACGTTATTCGGCTAGCTTCATTTGCAAACTCATACACGCCTTTAGACTTTTTCGCTACCTTTTATTCTTCGCCGTCCGAGGAAGTGCACTTTGCCAAGCATCGCGGTTACGATCAGATGTTGACTAACCGAACTGGATAATTACTTCCACGGCACGTGATCACGGAGTTATAGCGTTGGAAGAATATAATGAGAATAAAGAGATCTTTATCCGGACGGTGTGGAGGAACTGTCGGTGAGATTTAATTGTCGACCACCGATATTACCAGGAAAATCTTTACAATTTTTATTTTTCGCCATACGTAACGATTAATTAGGCGCTAGTTTCAATTTTATTCATTCGGGAAAATATATGAAATAAAAAGGAATATATATATGTATATTATATTTAACATTTTTCTCGAAATTGTTTGTCGATCTTCCAGTTGTTGACCAAGGTCTGTCAAACGCCAGGTGGTCACGCGGTAGTTTCGGAAGCTGTCTCCACTCTTAGGTTAAAATATGGCGAAGGTGGAAGATTTCGTTTCCTGGCTGGCGCTCTCTTGGCTCCCAGAGCAGCGATTGCACTGAGAGTAGCAGGAGTTTCGTTCCTTAACGCCTTCCTAAAGTCTGCACCGCGAACACAAACCAGATTGTACATTCAGGTAACGTGTAACTATATATGGAATATTTATCGTTATCTCCTCGATAATTTTTACGACGAGTAAAATGCTCGCTTTGTTCGCCATGCAGGCCGAAGCCTGCGAAGCTGGTCTAGAGCCGCAGGTCCTTCAAGAATGGCTGAAAGAATTGGACGGGAGGGAAGAGGATACTTTGAACGATCTTCTACATAAGGAGGTTCAGAAATGGTCGCACAACTGCGTGGACGTGGACGCCCTACAGCGACGTGTCGTACGTGCCGAGGAAACTTGTAGGATATTGAGCAAAAAGGTTTCGGCTCTGCAAACGCAGCTTCAACAAATGCAGTTGGAGAAGTTGAACAATTATAATAACCTAGAGGACCGTGAGAAATTGACGGCACTTGGCACGAAACAGTCGCCGAAAATGTCCTCGAACGCGGAAGACGAGGGTATCAGCTCGTCGGAGAGATCGAGTAGCCCGGAGAATACGAAGCATCAATCTCGAACGAATCAAAAAGTAAACGTGTCTCCGGATAATGATCAGGAAACCACGATCGATGACGTGATCGAAGAGCTGAGGATTATCGTGAAGGATGCGGAAGAAGAGATCGGGGACAAAAACCGGGAACAGAATCGAATAGATCACGCGAATCCGAATTTTTATAACGAAAATTCTTCGAAAATTAAGTTACACAGAACCGATTCGAAAGTTTCTTTGAACAATTCCGAGACTTACATTTACGACAAGGTTTTAAAGAGAGATCATCAAACGGATATCAAGATTTCTATGTCGAACACGGGCTCCAACATGTCTCAGAGTGTGATCAAAGGAGAGCAAGTGACTTATTTTGGTAACGATCGAGATTATAGTATAGATTCGAGCAGTGATAAAAGAACGAATGGTGAAAAACGCAGAGTTTCGAAATCCTCCTCGGTGGAAGGAAGCGTGAAGATCGTTGTAAAGGGACCTGAAGTCGAGGAAGCAATCGTTCCAACTATTCTACATCCTCAGCCACCTAGAAGATCACCGCCTTGTTTGTCGGCTATCATGGCAGTAAGGCATTGTGACTTTATCGATCAAGAAGAGCCGTTCAATTCTCACGATGAAGATATAGAAGACGAAACGTTGGGCGATGGAAGTGACTCTCTCCTTAGCGCTTCTCGACTCAAGTACAACAGTAAGAACCAGACTTACGAGGAACGGATTAAAACCGAGGTCGATCATTTTCAGAAACAGTGTGATAGGAAAGAAACGGAGAATAACAATGATGGTAAGATGAAGAAAAGCTTCACCGATCTTCGACGCTTCGGTGAAAACGAAATAAAGGATAAGAAAACAATGAGGAATTATGAAACCTCGTGTAATGCGAAAAACAAAACGACGAATGACTCTAAATCGAACAACAGGCAATTGGACGGTGTATCCCAAAGACATAATTCGAAATATAGAAGCGAAGTGGAAAAAAGAAAGCTTCTTCGTAGATCGGCCAGTCACGATTACCTCGAATCAAGTGCTTCCAGTTCGCGATCGAAAAGATCCAATAAAAGCAGAATAGAAAGTCACATTAGGAAATTCGAGAGTCTGAATTCTTTCGACGAGCATCGAAGTCTCCAGAGTTATGAGAGACACGGTAGCTCGGAAAATCTAAGCAAGCAAGAACTTTTTGCAGAAGAGAATTCGAGGAATAGAATGCGCAGATCAGAATCCTTTCACCATGTATCTTATATCGCTAAAAAAGATCAGTGTTCCTCGCAAGGTGGAAGCGATAGTGGTTTATTTTATGTCACAGATTTCAATCTTGAACCTTTAATAACGCGAAAACCAAAATCCATCGAGGCGCCAAAATCTCCCAATCTATTAACCAAATCTTTGGATAGAATCGATGAAGGTTTGGATTCGATGATCGATATCGTGATCATGGAAGAGAAAAATCAATGGAATTCGAATAAATATCAATCCAAAACGAAAAAGTCTCGAGAAGAAAGGACACTTGTTAGATCGAAATCGAATAGATTGGAAGAATCGAAAAGTTGTTGTGAATTTGAATCCAAGGGGAGGAGAGAAGAATCAAAGAATAAACATTTGAAAAACGATGAATTTTATTCCGGACATGTAAGCAATAAGCAATTAAGAAGTGATGAATTGTACGAAGAACAAAGAAATCGAGAATGGAATAAGCTAAATTCTTCAAGTAAAAACAACGAATTAGATTTTGATTGTACTCCAATGATTCTAATTAAGAATGGAGTGAGACACAATTCGTTCAGTCAGAATGAAAATATTGGTAATAGATTTTTAAATAAATCAATGGATTCAGGGATTTTCGCTGGACGAACTTATGATACATTTGGATTAGGAAAAAGTCGATTTAATGCTGGAAAATATTCGGGAAATCAACAAATAAAAGAAAGTCCAATTGGAAGACGAAATACAGCTTCTTCTGCAAATGGAAATCGTGCAAAAGTTACTGATATTGTTTCAGGGCTTTATTAAAAATAATCTTTAAATAATTAGGATTAGATCATCCAATCCTGTTCATATCCTCATAGTCTACGAGGTATTGTATATACTATATAATAGAATATATTCTTGTATAGAAATCATTCTAAATGCTTTTCTTCTTTTTTTTAATTTTTGAAAATATTTCGTATTTTTTTTTTTTATATATATATTCGATATATATATATATATTAAAACATAATAATTAAGTTTTTAATTTATCTCAATTTGCGATTAAGCGAATATAATATTTCAGTGCAATGTTATTAAATATTATGGGCGAAGTTAACAATCTAATTTATATTGTAATTAACACTATTGATAAATATTTCAATATGATATAGATAGATATTTTGGTGATGGACCAATTATACAAATGTACCAATTGCAAAGTTTTTTATGTATGGACTGTGTAATATATTCTTTTTTATATATAAGGAATACCTCTATAATTATATCGAGTTAAAAAAAAAGACTGTAATTTATGAAACATAGATGTGCATAAATAATATAACACATAAATATTTACACAATATATTATTTATTTCTTAATTAAAAAATATGAAGAAAAAGAAAGAAATACAATACATTTCATTTATGTATACAAAGTTACGTATATTTACATCTTAATTAATATCATGCACAATTTGTCATAAATTTTAATTTTTTAAATTTAATTCTATAATATTAGAAATTATTTAATGTTCTATGAAGTGCACCACTATTTCAAAAAAAAAAGTGTAAAAATAAAAAAAAAATTCAAAGATACAATTTTCATGAAAAATGTTCATAAAAATTATTTTTCGAAATGAATTTAATATAGATTATTTATTTTTTAACTAGCTGTAGCATGTAACAATGTAGTTGTAACTTCATTAAGTTCTTGACATGAACGATTGTTTCGATGAATGATTTCAAGACTACTTAACATTAGTGGTTCATGCGATTTATCACGTGTTATTTCCAAAAGTTGTTGCGATGTTTTATCTAAAAATAAAAAACGATTAGAGAATACAAATACATATGCAATAACTTATATTAACTTATATTAAATTAAATATAGAGATGAGAAATTAAAAGGAATGCAGATCTGATTACTTATTTTCATATACTCATAGAAATGGAATATACGAATTATAAAGTAATTACGAGATCTGTCTTATTATAAATATCCTATTATAAAAGGATATCATCAAAAACTTAATGATGAAAAGTATTAGCCATTTTTTGATTATTACATTATTTTATATTATATTTATTTTATATTATATTACCTTGATGCGTCGATAACAAGTACAATAATTCATCTTCGGTAGAAATGTATTGAAATTCTTCTCCGCAAGCCCCTTTAAGTACAGCAATAACATCCGACCGCGGATTATAAAAATACAGACCTTGTTTTCGATTGTTAAATTCATTTATCAATGTTGCTATACCCTATAACCAATAATTATATTCATATATAGTACATATTTATTATATTTTATTATGTAATATTTATTTATTTAAAAATTTACTTTTGCAGCAGTAAAATCGGCTCCTAAAATATATCTGCAGTCAACTACAACTGGAACTTGACTAGAACCTTGTTTTATACCGGCATTGCCGACCGATTTTTTAATAAAATCTACAGCAGGGAAATATAAACTGTTTCCTGGTGTTACTAAGAGATAGTCAGCACCAGAAGTTGTCTAAAATGTACAATTCATATAAGTTAAAAAACAAAAAGTTATTGATTTTTCATTCAGTACTCACTGTACATTTGTCAACATGTATTGTAGGACGTGCAGAAGGATACAATAAGAATATAAGATTTGTTCCTACACCTATTAAAATTCCATATTCAACTCCAATAATTAAACAGAACAAGAAAGTAGCAAACATTGGAATCAAATCTTTTTTACTAGTTTTCCATATGAGTTTTACAACTTGATATTCAATCATATATATTACTGCAGAAATAATAACTGCAGATAAGGAAGCTAGGAAAATAATATCTATTTAGAGATAATATATAAAATATGAGATGAATAAAGAAAAATTATATTACCCTTTGGTATAAAGTAAAAGTAAGGAGTAAATAGACTCAATGCTAACAATATTAATATTCCAGTGTATAAACCACCCATTGGCGTTTTTACACCACTAGCATGATTTACTGCAGATCTACTAAAGGAGCCAGTCACTGGCATTGCACTTGCGCAAGATCCAAGAACATTACAAATACCTAATGTAATCAGTTCTTGAGTGGCATCTACTTTATCACCATTTGCAAAGGCTTTTGCTATTGCCACATTTCCAAGAACTCCAATTATAGGTACTAATGCTATGGACGCACCCAATTCTGAACACATTTCAATGAAATTTAAAGTCTCATTTTTTACTTGAGTAGAAAAAGGTGGCAATCCAAAAGATGGAAGACCGGATCTTACAGGACCAGTAAGAATAAATGGAGAACCATATTCAATAGAGTTCAATTTGTAGGCAATAGTAGAACAAATTATAACAATAACAGCATTTCTAGCTGTTGATAATAACCATATCATTTTCATCAATATTCTTTGATATTTATTTAGTTTATCATTGTTTGAATATAACTTGATATCTTTCATTTTCTAAACAATAGAGATATTTTATTTTATATTTATAACTAATCAAGTAAAATTAAAAAAAAGAAAATATGAATGAAAATGCATTTATGTTACCCTAAACAATAATAAAATAGTTATACAGGAAAAACTCATCAAAGTATCCCACAATCTAGTCTGATGAATGTTTTGTAGTACTTTTGTTAAAGTATCTAAGGTTCCTTGTGAAGAAATTTTTAATCCCAAAAGACCTTTCAATTGAGAAACTACAATTATAATGGATGTTGCAGAAGTAAAACCAACTGTAACTGGTATTGAAATAAAATCTATAAGTACTCCTGTAAAGGAATTTTGCAATTTCAAATAAGTGTCAACACAATATTTTTAAAAAATTTGTATTAATAACATTACCTAGCCGTAAAAAGGCCATTAGTAATTGTAAGCAACCACATAAAAAGGCTAATAATATTGCAAAATCCGCATTTCTACCTTGAACATACTCATGAGTCATTAATGCCATAAGAGCAGTGGGTCCAATTGTAATATCTTTGCATGAACCAAATACTATGTATACCATAGCTCCCATAAATGCAGAATAAAGACCATACTATAGAAAAAATATATTTTCTATAAATTTGGAAATAAATTTATTCGTAAAAAATAATAAAATAAGTTAAACAATAATAAAATAAAATTTATTTTTAAAAATATAATTCACCTGAGGTTCTAAACCAGCTAAGGTAGCATAAGCAAGTCCTTGCGGCATAACAGTAAGCCCGACTGTGATGCCGGCGATAGCATCATTCAAAAATTTTTCGGAATTATAATTTGATAACCATCCTACGATAGGTATTCGTTTTCTAATAAATTTATTTAATTGTCCACCTTTCGACTGCCATTTTTTATTATTTATTGCATCGAAAGCCATTGTAAATTATGTACCTTTAAAAAAATATATAAAACCAAATAATCTATACATGAAGTAAATCTAAAAATAATTTTTAAAAATTATAATCTTTACTTCATGAAAAATTCAATTTTCAATAAAATACATAATAGATAATTACGCGCACTAATATATTTTAAATGCACAAAATATGGTGATAAGTTTCATAAAATATACATATAAGAAAAACTCATTTAAAACCTATTTAAATTTATGACATGTTCACATTTCAAGATATATCAAGAAACTGAAAGAAACCGAAGGTTTTCGAGTGTTTATATAGTCAGATATAATGCAAAATTTATCATGACATAAAAATCGCTATTAGCCTTCGCTACTTTTTATATAATCAATAAAATGAATTGTTACTTCACATAAAACAAGAATATATACAGTAATGTTTCAGCAATATAAAAAGTATGATAATGCAATTTTTTTGCGAAAACAGAATTATTTGTACATGTAAAAATTATAAAAATTTTCTATAGAAATTCAAGAAAAAATTGTTATTAAATATTAAAAAAGAATTATAACTTAAAAATTTATTTCGATTATATATTCTTTTTATTCTTATTCTTTAATATTCTTTAATATTTTGAATTGATTCAATATAGCAATATATTAAAATATATTAACAATATATATATATATATATATATCATAATTATTCAACGAAATATAAAATATATGATTTGAATTTCACCGGCGTTTAAGGTTACTATAAGTAAAGGTATTCTTTTTTTGTTATTTTACGTATCAGTGATTATTGAACTATTTCAATAATACAATACAATATTTCACAATATTCTTTTTATAATATTTAATTCAATCAGCATTAAAAGGGACGTTAACTACTTGACCCTTTTCATTGACAGCAATCATATAAGTATTAAAAAAGTATTACACGGTTATATAAATAAGATTTTTATATTTGTCTTTCTAAAATAATGAATGATTTAATGATTTTAGTTTATTAAAAAAAAGAAAAATACATACCATAGTATAATAACTGTGATAACATACTTCCGTTGAATGCAAGTATTACTAAACTCACTATTAATTATTGTAAAATATTATATTTATTCACATTTTTTTCACTGAAATATTGATCACATACGAGAATAAGCATAACCTAGTATATATTATCAATTAACAATAATATTATAGTTTAATAATATATTTTTTATTATTTCATTGTGCAAATTTATATACGAAACATAATATTCTAATTTCATGACACGTTACATACGCGCCGGACACGATCTTACTATAAACTAAATGTAAGAATTGGCATTTCATTTGTGATGGTTAGAGAGAAAGTGCAGTTCACATATTTGTCAACAGAGGGACTGCATTTCTACTGCAGTCGGTAATTTAGAGTGAACAAGTTAGGTTTGTTGTTTCATCGAATTACAACCAATAAATTTCCAGTGTTTCGAAATGTCCTTTAAGGGGGGTATTATTTGAATTTCGAAAACTTATCATAATTTTAATATAATAAATTTCTTATATATATTATTAGTATTAAGATTACTAAACGTTATATTTTTGGAAAAAAGATGTACAATGAATAAGTTGTATAAAAATTACTTTTTTCTTATTCACTTTAAAAATTTTTCTATCATTTGCATTTGCGCATCCTCCTATCCTATCAGTATTATGGCGTCCTTTACTGTGGTCGGTTGTTCCTTCTAATCTCTGCAAATTAAATGGAAGAAAAACTTGCTGTTAAAGATTCTAGTTTAATTCTTTGATTGCCATCAGAAAATTAAATAACGGTAACTGGATAATTTATTATTCTTATATAAATAAACGTAAAATTTTCGAGTTGAAAATTCATAAGAATGTCGTTTTTATTCGTTCTTAATTGCGTCGTAAATGTATTTATTATTTATTATTGTTTTCAATATTCATATTAACAGACCATAAAACATATAATATAAATTCAAATTAATCAAGAGTTTTTTTTATATTTATTTTAATTTTTTTTATAAAATGATCTAAAAAATTTTGATGGAAAGTAGTACATAATAATTTCATGATTATTAATTTTATTTTTAATTTTTTCTATTGTTATTTATCTTAATTTGATAATATTGATTGTTGATTATTTAATAATATTTATAAGATTTATAAGTATTATTTTTATATTATTTTTATGTGTATCCTGTAAAATTTTAAATAATATATTATTTTTTATTTGGAATTATATTTAGTTTTTCTTACTAAATTTATGATAGGTAAAATGGATTCTGCTGATAAAGATTTAAAAAAATCATTTGACATAGAGCAGATGGCTTTAATCGGCAAGATGCATAATATGCAGTGGCTAAAAAGTAATTCTCAATTATCAGGCCAGTACGTTTATATATATTTTATTTTCTTTATTTTTTTATTTTTTTATCATTTATATTATTATTTTTTTTACTGTAAGAAATTTTATTGAAATATAATATTTATACATAAGTAAGATGCATTTAATTAATTAAATTTAATTATATTGATAAATATTTATAATAATATTATTAATAATTAATTATATTGATAAATATTTATAATAATATTATTAATTATAGTAAAGCTTATATAATATTATTATATATTATATATTATATATTAATATTAATATCAATAATAAAAATTTTTAAAGAAAATTTAGTAATATTAATAGTTATTTGTAAAATATGTTTCTTAATGTTTTTTATTTATTTTTTTTTTTATTATAGTATAAAAACACCTCCAGATGGAAAAGAAACAGAAAATAATACATCTAAAAGTGAAATAAATGAAGGAACAAAAGAAGAAACTGAAGTTGTTTCAACTAACACTCATTCAAACAATCCTGAATTAGATAAGATTGATCCTATTTTAAATAAAGACATAAATGAAAACGATAATAGTATAAATAAAGATATACATCAATCATCTTCTGAAATTTTTGATTGTTCTCAAAAAGATATGGAAACTGTTTGGAATAAAGATGTTAATATAACTAGTACATTGTTTCCAAATTCTCAGTCTTTAGTAATGGAAAGACTAGATAAACAAGAGATGATTAGTATGTCTTTGACAGAGAATATTGTTACAGTTCAATTAGAACAATTTAGACTTAACGAAGGGGAAAAAAATAAATCTGGGGAATTGCATAATGAAATAGATAATGAATGGTAGGTAGTAGATTAATATAGAGATTAATTAATTTTATATCATATTTGTATTATTTATATAATTAGGAATAATGGTCAGCATAATATACCTAACTTACCAAAGTCAGACAGTAATGTAGATAATCAAGTTAGCTCAAAGCAGTGTCATGATAACAATAATAATAATGAAAGATCTAAAAGCCAATCGCCATTGGAAACAAAAACAAGTATACAAAAAACAACAAAGACTAGTGTTAAAAAATTGAATGATCAAAAAATTAAAAAACAGACAGGTATAAATTAAATTTTAATTTTTAATTTATAATTGAATAAAAAAAAATACAGTGCAATTTGGATTAAGAAAATATGATTTTTCTTACAGGTAATACTTTAAAAGAATCTTGGACTTCTTCAAAACAGGGTTCTAAATCTAAAGATGATTTGTTGAATATATGTAATGATCATAATATTACTTCAACTTCTCTGGACTCAAAAAAAGTAGCTCTAGGTACAACTCCTAAACTTATTGATAAATATAGTAAAATTAACAGTTATAATAAAAATTTAATTATGAGTAAAGGGGCTCGAATGAAAGAACAACAATTTTTTAAACAAAATTTTTCTACATTTAATGATAACGTTAATAGAAGCAAGTCCTCCATAGAAGGATTAGATGAAAAAAATAAATCTGTTACAACAAAATTAAAATCAAGTAGAAATGAACCAGATAAGAAAACTAATGAAACAGATGATACAAGAAGATGTCATAAAGTTCAAGTAACACGTACTCAATCATACAATGTCCAGTATAATAGAAATAAATCTTTAATAAAATCGCAACAACGATATTCAAAAAATACAACTAAACCAGAAGAAAATGGATGTATTGATAATTCATCTAATGTTAACAATATCAATATATCTAATTCAGCTGAAAATATATCAAGAAAGAAATATGAAAATCAACAATCCTTATTAAATAAGCAAATTAGTAATACTCAATTCAATCAAAATACTTCAGGAAAAAATGTAAAGAATCCAAATGTTATGGAATGCAATATAAATGAAAGAAGTTCAGTAAAGTCAAGTTCTGCATCAAGCAAACGAAATTACCAAAATTTTTCTAATACAAAGAATAATACTGAAAGAAATAATAAAGATGACCAAGGATATACACAGAAATTTAAGAAAGATACTAACGTTTATAGACGATCTTCAGGTATTCTTCAGTCATGCTTTAAAGATTTAAATGGAAAAACAAAAACAGATGATCATAAAAAGAGTATTGATAATAGTAATTTAACAAAAGATTATAGAATAAATCGTATTGGTTCAGGAGAGAAAATGCATTCTCAATTTGAAAGCTCAAAAATATCTGTATATTCACATAATACAAATAACGGTGCTAGTAATATAAAGACTGATGCATTAGATTCAACTGCTGTAAATAATGTACAGTCTATAAAATCATTAAATTCTTTTTCGAATAGTACCAAAGATTGTACAACTATACATACATCTATTCATACACCGCAAGAATTACAGATTTCGCAAGCTTCTTGTAATGAAACTGAAGTACAATTTGTGAAGACTGAACAAAAACATACTAGTAATAATAATAGCAATAATAAAACAAATAATTCTGAAACGAAATCAGTTAAGTTTTTGGATAATATTCAGGAATTTAATATGGCACATCATTCTGCAATATCATATTCTGATAATTCCATACATCAAAATAAGCTTTCAACAAATTCATTTTATTCTGATTTACAAACTGCATCACATACAAATAATGCTCAACAAATTGAAAATCATCAAAATATACAAAATAAGAGTTATTTCGATAATAATAATGCTCAATATAATAATTCTAGCCCCAATACTCAAAATTCTGAACGAGATTTACATCTGATGGATTTAGTGCATCAAAAATCAGAACAAACTTCCCATGTGTCACCACAAAATATATTACCGCACAATAATTCCAATCCAGCTATTGCTATGGCAAATGGTATACCTTATCAAAATATGCCTAGTGTCTATATAAATCAATACAATAATACGCAAACTATACCAAGGAAAACAGCTGATAGTACAATTATCTCTCAAAACGCATTAATTCCAAGCACTTCTTCTTACACCGTAGAAAACCAGAATATCTTGCAAACTGATCCTTCTAATATTTTGATGCATAATACTCAAACATCAGTTCTACCACCACCAGGTTTTCATAATCATCCTATAACTACACAACATAATCAATGGAATTTGCCGCTTCCGGATATGTTTCTTTTTGGAAATATGATGAATCCTGGACATTCTGTGAATATCCCTATTCAAAATTCCAGACATATGTGTAACGCGGATTTCGGTAATATGCAACAAACAAGTTACTTACAACATCCGTTATTTTACGTTCCACCAATGTGCATGCAAAGTTGGAATCCATTATTGCAATATCCGGCACCTTTATTCCAAAATCCTCCGTACAGTAATTGCAATACATTTCCCAATCAAGTATTATCAGCAAATAACTTGACGGACTCTGTTAATTGTCCCGTATCGACGTCTATGCAAAACAACTTGTACAAACATTTTCAACAGATGCAACCTTTGGAAAATACTCCAAATTTTTCTGTCCCTGTAAAACTTGATAATTATATGGGAAATATGCAAAATTGTAAAACGAATAACATCAGGATGAAAGATAATACTATGGACGTTCATATGAGAACTAGTCAATATCGAACATCTGTGCCAAATGAATATCAAAATTGTTCTCAAGATAATCAATTAATGGTACCATTTTCGTATGCGATCACGATGGATCCCGTTACGAGGAATGGTTCATCAAATATGCATATGCAAATGAATCAGAAATATGCACCACGTCCTCTTGCTACTGGTTATCAAAGAATTCCAGAAACTTGTCCTGCATTTAATAATAATCAGGATAATAGGAAAGATGACGTATCGAAAAACGATTCAGAATGTGTACCACCTATGGTATCACCAAGAGAATGTATGTACTACGGAGTTAATTACCCACGGAAGAGTGATACTATTCAGAATTCATCCATACGATCGGATATAAAACCTGTAACTTACAACGTGCATACTGTTAATACCCAACATTATGTCCCTCATTTTCAAAAGAATACAGCTTATCATGTGTCTCCAAAAGAACTTTCATCCAGGATAAATATCGGACGTGGTATGCGTAAAACGATGGATCAGTAAAGATCCTAGAAAAAATGGCGAAAAATGCATACATATTTATTTCTTTTTTTTCAATAGATAATTGCAATTAAACGGTACAAAAATGGTTGCACATTTACCTTACAATTTTTCATCTTGTTTGTATCATCGTTATCTTCATATATGTATATGTATATCGTAAAAGTCAGTTTTTTAATTAATCTAGATATAATATCACATACGTCATATTAGATGTCACGCACTACTAGAAAATAGTTTTCAAGTTGAGAAGCTTTAAAAGAAATTTATATGATACTGCCATTTGTCAGAAATATTACGCGACAGTTCGTCTTGTTTCCTATCGTAACAGTGTGAAAGTAGCAAATCTATTTTCTAGATTTTCTTCAAATATTTATATTCATCATTATTACTAGACATTGATGTTACTCGTTATACTTGGATTCTATGTACTTTTAAAAAAATAATTAAGCGCTTTTTATTAGGCGCTTCATATCGTGTAATTAATACGAAACAGATGATACACGGTATGTAATTAGAAATGCAAATTTGCAAAATACTTTTTATGTTCCTACTATCGAAAGTATTATGACTGTTTAGTATTTAGTTCACATTATAAACAATTTTATTTCTTTATTTTTCTATTAAATTAAATTCCGTGATACGTATACAATAATAGTTATAATGATGATTTAGACTTTAATTGATTACAATGTTAAATAATTTAATTTTCACGACCTAATATCGATACATAGTTTTTTTACTTCGTCGTTTTTTTCTGTGTCATTTGGAGGCAAAGAGTTTTATATAATATATATATTTTTGTTTAAATATTACTTATATTGTTAAGAAATATCATATAGTTTATTTTTCGAGGACTTACAAGTTTTTACAAAATAAAACGTAAACTTGCCATATTTGGTAGATGTTATATATATATATATATATATATATATAAAAATATATATTATAATCCTTCGACATATTCTGATATGCATTTATAACCACAGTATTATTCTTTCATCTGTATTATGAAATGCACGTGTCAATAGAATCTCTTTGAAACAGATAAAAAAAAAAAAGTAATTTCTGATAAACAATATCATTGCTGGTCGATTCATATATCTTTATAAAAAGTTTAAAAAACGTACGAATTATCATACGATTCATATGTACATCATAAACATGCGTTAATGTTCATTACGATTTTATACAATATCGTTGATAGTCTAATACAACTCAATTCAGATATTATATATATATATATAAAAAAAATAAGAAAAGAAAAAAAAGGGAAAAATTAGAAAAAGGAGAAACAAAAAAAAAAAAGAAATTTATAGAAATTTTAAATATTTTTTTGAACATCTAATTCTTGATATCTCGTTGAAATTTTCGTTCTGTAAATTCGTAGTTGATTTCAAAGCTTCGTACTCGTAAGTTCATTTCTCATATCACTGGTAGTTGTCCCATTTGACATATCTATTATCTCCGTACCAATTTTTTTGATCGCTTTGGTCGTGTTCAATTCTTTCAAAGCAGTTACGAGTTCGGTATCGGTATTAACCACTTCAATCGTTTCTTTGGAGAGCGATTGAATACTTCGTAAAACTTCCTTGGAGGGTTGCAACATGATCAAGCAATGATTCTTTTCTTTGAAATCTCTCATAACCATATTTAATCCCTGTAAATGTTACAAATGGAAGAATTTGAACAAATTTAAATATGTTCAAATCTGTCCTAGATCTTACATCTTTGAGCGATTGTTGAACAATCGAGTTATATTTTTTCTTTGTTACCGTCGTAATAATAAAAATTACCACTATTACGCTATTTTCTCTGTAAACACGACAAAAGGAAAAGAAAAAATTATCTTTGTAACACGAACGTAGAAGAGAGGATAGGAAAAGGCTCGAAGAAGTAAAATCCAGGCCAAATTCGAAATCAGCTACTTAAGATTATTATCCATACACGCGCCGCAGTGAAATCAATTTTATCGATGTGCTTGCAATCTAGAACGACGATTTTCGTGTTCTTGAAAGTTTTCAGTAATTTTTGATGATCCTTAGCTAAGTTCTCTAACAGATATATCCTTAGGTAGTCCACCGCTGGGAAAAGTAATCCGGCGCTGGGACGCACGAGGATGTAACTTAACGTAGAAGTCTGCGGTAAAAAATGAGGATATTTTTAAAACAATAGCAATCTCTTTCTCGAATCTTTGTCAATATTGTTATGTACTTACATTTCTGTATTCGATATATATTGTCGGCCTGGCGTTGAAATAAACTAATATTGCCAGATCAATTGCTACACCTATTAAAATTCCTAATTCAACTCCGGCGAACAAACATGCGAAGAATGTTGTAAATGTCGGGATTAAATCTCGTTCTGGAATCATATTTTCGAATTAAATTTTTTCGAAATAACATAGATGTATGACATATCATTAACATTCTTCGAATGATCTTACATGAAATCCTATAATGGAATTTCGAATATATATACATATATATACACATTACATTTGAAACATTTCATCGTATTTTATTTATTTCTCATATTTTTTCAATCATTAATTTTATTTTTTTTACTCACTGCTGCATTTCCAAAGTGGCCGTATCATTTTTATCTCGATCATGAATATCACTGCACAGACTATCACGGAGCTTAAAGTCGCTCTTGGAATATAATAGAAGTATGGCGTGAGTAAGCTCAGAGCGAGAATGACTAGAATACCTACGGATATAATCGATTTTCATAAATTTCCAATTTTCCTTCTACCATTCCATCTCCTATTATCTTTCCAATCGTAAAGATTTTACGAGATTTACCTGTGTAAATACCACCCAAGGGTGTTCTCACGCCGGAAGCATTGTTCACGGCGCTTCTGGAAAAGGAGCCTGTCACTGGCATGGAATGGAAAAACGAGCCAGCAACGTTACATAGACCCAAAGTTAACATTTCCTGAGTGGCGTCGAGCGAGTGTCCTCGCGCTTTGAAAAGCCAATTAACGTTTTAGGAAAAAAAGAAAAGATGGAACGAAATGTCAATTTTATTAGGAAATCAAATATCCGTTTGAAAACTTACAAAATGCTTTCGCAATGGCTACGTTTCCGATGATCGAGATCAATGGAACGATCACTATACCGGAACCCAAGTTTTTGCATATTTCAACGAAAGTTTCGGTTCGATTTCCAACAGTGATCGAGAAAGATGGTGGTGCGATAGTGGGTAGGCCGGCATCGATATTGCCTGTAAGAGCGAAAGGCACTTCGCCGTGATTTTCGAACACGTACGATGCGACAGCGCACAAAATCACCACAAGAGCATTCCTGCCAGTTCCCACGAACCAGATCAATTTTCT
Source organism: Apis cerana (assembly GCF_029169275.1). NCBI lineage: Eukaryota > Metazoa > Arthropoda > Insecta > Hymenoptera > Apidae > Apis > Apis cerana. Next base: position 8,769,852 of record NC_083865.1, read on the forward strand.
TAAAATTCCATTCGAGACTTTGATATCCTTGAGTTTCTGAAACAAGAGGAAAATACAAAAAAAAAAAAAAAAAAATAACGTAAAAATAACGTAGTCTCTTTTTTCTCGCTCAGTTTTCTATCCTTTTTTTTTCCTTTCTTACGTATTCTTACGTATTCACGGCGCATAAGAACTAGTTTTGCCGAACGATAGCGTTCATGGTGAATTACCTTCAAGGTCAATAGAATTAGAATGCAGCAACAAGACAAGATCAGGTCAGGGATTCTGGTTCGATGGATGTTGTTTGCCAATTCCAGCCAAATCTCGACGAAACTTTCCCCGTGTATTTTTATACCCAGCAAACTTTTTATTTGACTGCAGGCGATAATTAAGCTTGCCGCAGACGTGAATCCAGAGACGACCGGTATGGAAACGAACTCGACAAGGAAACCCAGCCGGAGAATTCCAAAAACTATCGTGACGCATCCTGATAAAAAACACAAGAGGATTGCGTAATCTGGAATACCCCTGGAACACGATCGAAATGAAAAGAGGAGTTAGATATTGGGAACGGAAAGAAGTAATTTGATCGCACGTTTCCGGAATCAAAGATAACCGAACCAGGCTTTTCATTCGTTCGTTCAAAAGTCAACAGTATTTTTGAACGTTATTCGTGTGATAAAAAATATTAGAAGTAGATAGTTGTTGGAAGAGAAGTCTTCAAACGAAGACTGAAGAAAGAATTGCGCAAATTAATACACAATATATTCTCGCGATAATTGAGTTTCAAAAGAGTGGCGACATCTTTTCAAGTATCATTATCGTATCATGAGATCCAATTGTCCATTATGATGTTCGCGAATTTAACCACTGTACGAGCAGATTAAAGCTATTCATAAGTCTTCGAGTCTTAAATTAAATCTAAAGGAATCGTGTTTTCGCGAGAAACTTCTAACGGCTTACCTCGCGTATGTGTACGTTAACAAAGAGATCAATGCAGTTGGTCCAATATTGACTTCTCGACAGGTACCAAAAATTATGTAAACGAAACTGCCAGCAAACGCGCTGTAAAGACCATATTGCGGCGTCAAACCTGCCAGCCCAGCGTATGCGATCGCCTGAAATTACAAATTGCATCGATCCGATCGAATTGGAACATCGACGTTCAATTTCACGGATATAAAATCGGATTGAATCTAGGAAAATACCTGTGGTATCAGGGTCAGACCTACTGTCAATCCCGCAACCAGGTCACCCAATGCGTCCTTCGTTTTGTACAGCGGTAACCATTTTAAGATAGGAATTTTCTCCTTCAATAATTTTTTAAAGCTAAACCCGGTCATTTCGCTCAAATTTCTTCACTAACGAGTCCTTTTTTTCAACAGTTTCAGCACATCGTGTCAACTTGAAATTCTGAAAATATAACACGATCCAATGACGAAGATCTGAACGAAGGAAGAAGTTCGATTTCGAGTTTCAATTGGCAGATCGTCATAATTCATCGGCCTGTCTTCTTAATATGCGAGCTGCATCGCCTCATTAACTGGCATCGCAATCGTCGTTTCAATGTCTCGCCGATGAAACAACAAGCGGGCAATTAACGAATTTTCGAGCGACAATTAGTAAGTGATTTTACGCGCGAGAACACGATTTAACGTCACTAACTGAGCGGTGGTCACGTGTGATCGTTTAAGCACGTGATTTTCCAGTTTTCCTCGTCGACAGTTACCGCGGAAATCGTTAATATCTCACTGTACCGTTCATTATAACAGTTTTCAAATTCCAGTTTCACTTTCATCTGTCACGAAGAAAGTTATCGCAAGGTATAACCGCGATGAACCAGTTTGTGCACCAAAGCAAGTGAGGATCCGATGATCTCGAAGGAATCACGATGAAGAAATGAAGAAATGTCGGTGGACGAAATGTTTGTTGGACGAAAGAAGATTAACGATTGATGCGGTACCTCGTACCTGCTCTATACACTGATTAAATCTACAGCTGTTTCACACGTGCCTTGTTCCCCCACTTTGAAATGTCAGGATGCGAACGCATGCGTCAATCCTTCCCTAAATGAATACTGGGTTCGGCAAAATTATCGTTAATTAACCGAACAACGAACGAATCTTTTTTTCAACCGACCCGTATACAAATTTTTAACATTTTTATTGTTGATTCTATTCATTCATTTAACGTTTTTATCTTATACCTTGACCTACACATTTCTCGCATCCTGTCTTTTCATATTTCATATCATTACGTTCATTATTATTTCGTTCTTTAACTAATTAGTAAAATTGTAGGGAACATGTTGCAATTTTTGTTTATTTCTTTTATTAATTATATTTCGTTTGATAATAGATACGAACGAATCGAGCAACAAGTTGCTACCATTATATTGCATACTTTTTTGGGATTAAATATGATCAACAATGTAATCTTACAATTTTGCATATGTGATATTATTCAATAGATTTTAAATTTTCTAAACACGTATTAACATAAAATAATCATATAATTTTTCATCGTTAGGAATTCTATTCTTTGCATTTTAAATGAAATAAAAATTCATGCGTGATCTTGTATTTTTTAATTTAATTAACTTATTATTAAAAACATAAGATTTAGATTGAAATGATATCAGCAGTTAAATAGTAGATAACAATTTTGCACGACGATGATTTCACACTGCGTCAAATCTCATCTCGTATCATTTCGCACTATGTTAATTTCATCTGTATCATTAGATGTAAAGTCTCAAAAAGATTGCATCGTTGACCTGCATCAATTTTTAATTTTAAAATAAGAAAAATTTGCAGGAACGATAAAAGTGATTATGACACTTGGCGTGACTACTTGCCTCTGCAATTACGCTCGTAACGTAACGCGCCAATAATGAATAAATGTTTATGAAAAGTGTATCGGTGTGGATTTTACACAGAAACAAAAGCAACGTGTTGGTAGAAACAACTCACCACGGATGCTCGATTGTTCCAGAACGGGATTCCTTTCGTGGATTATCGTGGAATGTGTCAATTGCTTCGACGACGGATACGTTCCGCTACACTTTTCTTTCTCATTCGAATCCTTTTTAACGGTGAACTTCTTGTTCCAAGAGAATGGTTGAAATTCTTATCGTCGTATGCCGAACATCGTGTACATGACTGTAATTACAAGGACGTCGCGTGGTCTTGAACGACTATGTGTTTTGCATGTTAACGGAGCAAGCGTAACGATGAATCCGTGAAAGTAAACCAGAAATTATTGTTTGATGAAAATTTGCCATGAAATTTTTTTAATTTTCAATCCAAGAACTCGATGGTGTAGTAGAAAAATATGGTTGAAAAGTTGAAAACGTTAGAAAAGGATGTAAAGACTATGAAAAAAATTGCAATCGTGTTAGTTTTATCCGCAGTAATGAATATTAAAGAATAGCGGAATATGTAAAACGCGGCGTAATTATTTGTTTAAATACAAGTGTTCAAACATCGCGAACAAGATCATTTTTCACGGAAGACAATAAATTTATTCTCAAATTGACGTTTTATCGAAAAGAGAGAAAAATGATTGATGGACACATTCGCGACTAGATGTACATCTAATACTAAAAATAAAAATTGTGTCTCACTAGTTTTTAGTTAGTTTAGTTAAATTCGACATGTTTAACTATAAACTTTCAATATCGTTCTATTGCTAATTGTCTTATTTTTAAAAACAATTTTCGAAACGAAAGTGTATATCTCTAAAATGATCGATAAAAGTTTAAACCAGCATTTTTAAAAATATCACAATATATATACGTTATTTACTTACACGATGACTAATAATTGAAATTTGAGTATAATATTAACTCTTGAGAGAATTGCAAATAAAATGGTTTGTGATTATTTTTACACCTATATAAAGAAAATGTAAATCATAATTTATTATATTTGATTAGTTTAATATTATTTTTATATTTTTAGAAAACACTTTTTCTAAATTTTTCTACTATTTTACATTATCACTTAGTAATGCGATATATTATTCATCGTTTTGATTGATTAGATGCGAAAATTTTCAGTTTCTATGTCTCGTTAATTTTCTAGTGTCACTGTTTCGTTTGATTTAGACTTATACGTGTCTACTTGTTTGCTCATTGCCTTAGACTATGTTTGTGTTTCTCCTTATTTACAAAAATAATTAGGCGTTTTAAAAATACTTATCATTCATAGATTAAACATGCAAATAGAAATTGAACCAATCGTCCTAAAGATATAAGTAGTTTAATTAGTAATGTTTCAATAATCTTTTACTTCAGTATGATTCAGTTAATATTATAAAATAAAGTACTAGTAAAGATAATCATCAGGTATGATCAGGTAAAAAAATTCAAGAAATGATTGGAGAATTTTAATAAGTCATTTAAGCTTAATCAATAAAAGAGCTATTCTCAGAAATAATAGAGAAACTCATTTGAAATCAATTAGCGAATGAAAAACATAGAATTATCTAAAATAACGAATAATTATTTTTATTCCTTATTTCATTTTCACTTGTATGAAAATATTTTTGACAACGATATGTTTATTGAGATTTATTGATACTACAATACTGAATTTAAAAAATGGTTTAATCCAGGATCAAATGGAAAATTTTCTGAAGAATTTGATTATCTACAATTTGCCTCTTTCAACTTGCTAAAATGATTCTAGACGATCAATGTGAATTTCGCTAAGTAAAATTATAATTTTCGAACATAGTTGTCAAAAAAAAAATTGTTTGCAAAATTTACAATGGAATTTTCATATAATTTATTTTTAATTTTAAAAAATAATATGTAGTTCAATATTCAAAATTGTTCGATAAAAGAGCGATATTACAATATACTTCAACAATTCCGTATTTATTTTATTTTACTTTGAAGTATTGTAAAAAATGATGTTTTGCTCATATATAGACGATTGAAAGTTGCAATACCAGTATTGTATTAAGCAATATTTTATATGTTAATTCCGATTTGATGATATTTGATTTCAGATGTTACGTTATTAGATAACCGACGACTTTCAGTTAGTAAAAGTTTCTAATTAAGAATTAATAAAATTTTACATTAAAAAATAGATATCAAAACATGTGTTATTATATACTTTCATTAAATCATAATTTTTTTAAAATGTGTTCACTAATAATAACATTAATAAGAACATAGAATTAGAGGAATTAGATAAGAAACATAGATAATAATAAAGATAATAATGTTATTAAAATCAAATTATAATATCGATTAATTTTTTTAATAGGAATATAAAATAATAGTAAATTTATAGGATAAAGGAAATTATAATAAATATGCTGATCTCATCTGTATTTTTCTGTTATAATGTTACAAGTATAAACGATACATAAGAATTTGAATTTCAATATTTAGCTCTTAAATTTGAATTTAATTTAAATGTTATGTATATCATATGAATAAAAATGAAAAAACAATAGAAGTTTTTTGAAAGAATATATTTTAAATTTTAAATATATGTAAAAAAAAAGTAAAAAACGAAAGAAAAACAAATAGAAAAATTTTGTATGTAATTCTTAAAAAAAATTTTAAAAATTTATTTCCATCAAAAAATATATTATATATATTATACAATTAATATCAATTGAAATACTATAAAAATATAAATTAGATTTTAAAATATTTAAAATTAGATTGAAGTATGAAAATATCTCTTCCACGTTTAGTGACATGCGACACTATAACCATCTAGCGGTGAAAAGATGGAATTAAAATTAGAAAGAAAAGGACATTGTGGCGCCATCTAAACGGAAGCAAGTGGAACTAAAATTAAAAAATTTCTTGACTTTAAAGATAAATTTTTTAATTTCTGAAAATTCAAATTAATCTCTAAAAAATAATTTGAAAATGATTTTATTTAAATATTTATTTTTATTTAATTATAGATTGTTTAATAAATATATATATAAGTTAATTAATAAATAATTTTTAATTTTTATTTTCTATCTACCTAATAAATAAATAAAAAAATATTCCAATGAAATCAATCTTATAAATTATTTTATATATAAATGTCTAATAAATTATTTTTTAATTTGAGCTTTAATTTGTATTTTAAAAAAATAAAATAAAAATTGAAAAAAGTATTTTTAATTTTAGTTCCACTTATTTATCAATAGATGGCGCCACAATGTTCTTTCGTAATTTTGAGCTTTTATTTTCTATCTAATAAATAAATAAAAAAATATTCCAATGAAATCAATCTTATAAATTATCTTATAGATAAATATCTAATAAATTATTATTTTTAATTTAAACTTCAATTTGAATTTAAAAAAAAATAAAATAAAAATTGAAAAAAGTATATTTTAATTTTAGTTCCACTTTTTATCGTTAGATGGCACCACAATGTCCTTTAGTCGTAATTTTCAGATAATTAGTTCTAGTAATTCACCACTAGATGGTTATAGTGTACCAAATATAAGAGAATATTTATACTTAATACTCTTCTAGACTTAATTTCAATCTAAAATCTTCCAACGATATTCAGGAAATTCCATTTCAACGTAATTAGCGAAAATATTAAAATATATATTCATAAAATTCTGGTGAATTCTTTGAATTTAAAAATTTATTAAAAATTGTTTAACTTTAATATCAAAGCAACATTTCACTTTTCAAAAAGCAAATTTTGATCAGTTCTATTTCAAATGTGATTTAATTATTAATTATACAAATGTAACATAATTATTAATTATATAGGAATGATGAATTAACTTTTTTCGTCTTTAAATTTCAACTAAAATGAAAAAGGAACAAATAACATTTTTCATACAATGAATCGTATTTCTAGACAAATTATCATGCAAGTATTATACAATTTATTCTTTTTTTTTAGACAATTATTTATATTTCTTTTATTCTAATAGACAATCTGACAATGAAAATAGTTTTGCTGTCTGTCTCTAATGCGATGGTAACGGAAGTAACCTTTTATTGTGTCCGAATGCTCGAGTCTGAAAAATTACGTAAAATCGGCGGATTGTGTGACGTAATGAAGAAACACAGAACAAAACGAATATCACGAAGTTTATCCTTTAACAATGAATCATCTTTTATATTTTTTTTCTTTCTTTCACTCGTCAGACCACAATACTTCCGGTGAGTATCAAACATTCTTAAATTTCCACTTCGTGTTGACAAATAGAATCCTTTTGATTTCGATCTCCGAGCCAGAGATCTCACATAGGAACAATCAAGGAAGGTCAAAAAAGAAAGGCTATTTCCTTGGGAAGCAGTTGATCATATCTCGAATGAGATTTCTACACGAATACGATTGAAATATAATGGTTTGCAAATCGATCATGATTCGAACTTACGGATTGCGAATTCATACATATTATTCGATGTACGATTAATATTCATGTTATATTGTCATTGATTTCGATCAAATAGATATCATTTCAATTTCTATATTGAAATTAATGTGATAGTAACTAATTCAATGACTCGATGCATTCTATTCCCCAAGTACAGGACCAATGGAATTCAGAGAATCTTCTTTTCGCATCTTGGAATCTTTACGTGATAATATTCGTAACGGAACACATGATTGTTAAAAAGCGTCTCATGAAGCGGAGTCAGGAACAACCAAAAGCGGCGTACAAAGGATGAGGAAAGAAGCGGTTGAATCTTTTATCAACTTCAGATCGTTGTCCATGAACCCCAGAATGCTGTTTTTTGTGAAAAAGAAACCTGTTGTTCGTACCTGGATTTTTAATTCTTTATTCCTCTTCCTTATACATTCTTTTATTTTTTTTACAAGTGCTCACATGTCTCACGTTCACTGTTTCCTTTTACAGAATCTATTTACTTCTGAAACTTCCTTCTCTTTAATTCGAGCTCTATAATTGGAAAATATCGTCAAATCAGAGAAACTTCTAAGTCCGAGTAATTCTTGTGATGCAGCATGCATCCACGAGACGTGATGAAAATTAAGAAGAAAAAAGACCAACGAGGATTGCGTGTATCATTTGCGTAAATTTCGCAACGATGCTATTATATCGTCTCGCGTTGCAAAAAGAATCTTAAAAAGAGGAAGTAATTAATTGTTAGAGTTATTCAATGCATTCTGAGTTAATACTAATTAATTTTTTTTTTTTTAGAGAGATTGTCCATTTACGAAAAATGCAAATATTCTTTGCAAAAAATTTATATAGGGTATAAATTGATGAAAAAGATTATTTTTACGTTAAAAAAGGGTAAGAAAAGAAAGATTGTATTATACTCAAAGATCTTATAAGAAATTATCAACGATAAAATTTACACAAGATATTTACTTTAGATATTGTAATTTTCCTTGAGGTAAAAGCAACAAACTTGTGCAACCCTAAAACGAAGACCATCAAGCGAAGAAATCGTACCTAGGAAGTTGAGGACATCATGGAGAGCCAGCGGAACAACATTTAGCAGAGACATTACAACGTGTTTCATTATTTTTTAAGGAGCCAAAGTCGTCGATTCTCCGTCCTCTCTCTGTATCTCTTTCGCTCTTTAGCTGTTCATGTTTCTCTATGGAAACGATGCCCGAAGCACGTTTTACTTGGTTAACGACCCTTTCGTGCCAGCGAATAAATTCCAACTGCCCACGTAGACTACTATATTTATTGAGTCTCTGGGATCGATGTTAAAGAGGGGCATAAAGTAGTCGAAGATCAAGTTCAAGAGCGACAGATCGGCGATCGGATTACGAAAAAGAAGAAATTCTCGAAGATAACTCTTCTCTGGGCCAAGGACTTTTTCAAAAATTTGCATTCGCCTAATTTATGTTTCTTTATCTTTGATCTAAATGCTATGAAATCGGTTTTTATAGATCGTAAACAATTTAACAACTCTTTACCACATAATTTCTTTTTCCCCAGGCATATAATTAGTCGTTGATTGTTCTGATGAGATCAAGATGACATAAACAACGTCGAGTATGCTACCATGAATTGAATTGAAAAATTCTAGAGGAAGATAGACAAATTTTTATATTTATAGACTTGAAAAGTCAAATTTGTCAGCGTTAAAAATTATCCTTGAATTTATGAAAGATATCAAATATCAAAAGATTCGAAAGTAAAATTCAATGAAAAAATAACTGGCAACACAGAGGAGGCTGAATTTACCGGTTAACTGTATTTGAATCATAAAATCGGCTACGAGAATCGAATGAAAGTCTGAAGAATTTCCTTATTTGGCCTTATTCAAAGATTTTTAAAATTGACGAAAGATAATTGAAACATGTTGTTTTTAATGAAATTTTTTTCAGATTAATTAGATTTTATATTAATTTTTTAAAGTAAAAATAAATATTTCATAATTTTTAAGAGATTAATTAGGTAAGAATTATTTATTTTGACTTTACTTGGGCTCTACTATGTCATAAAATTAATTAGCTCTGACTAGACGGTATTTAACAAAAGATTAAGATTAAAATGAAAAATGTGAAACTTTCACCATATCGCACATTATCAATTATATCTTCTTAAAAAAATATCAATGTATTACAAATAATGCAGATATGTGCATTAATATATTTGATTTTTCTTCCATGTGGAAACATTTTTATAATTATATTACATATGATAATTGTATTGCAACATGTTTGTAGATTAAATTCCATTACAAACAATTGGTCGCCGATTCGATTAGATAGTCTTGTTAAAGTATAAAATGTCTTTTTGTTTAATCGAAAAAATTTCATTGATCGTTGCAGCGTTAGAGAAATCTATCTCTCTAAAACAAAAATCCCGTAACGTTATGCGAGCGAGGAAATCAGCATGAGGGAACGCGTCGTCTGTTAATTTGCACACCTCTGTGCATTTCTTTATTGCCTTGCAGTACTACCCCTTTATACCGTTAATGCCATGTTTTTTCAAGACAAATCTAACAACTATTATACAACGCGTTTCGTGAGTAACGACCACACTCAAATAGTAATTCTGTCTACTAGATTCCAGCTAGATTCGCGATAGTAACGTTAAATAGTACCTGAATGTTTTGCATTTTTCACTGGACGATTAACATAAATTAATCTGCATTAGCATAATTTCGTGTAATTAACATAATAAGTGTAACGCCCGAGGCATCGAGCGACCGAAAAGGTCCGTTGGAATTCTCAGAAACGTTGTACATCGTTGATAGCAGTATCAGTTCTTACATGACGCAGGCAAATTTACACACTCGTACTTTTTTATTGCCGCTCGAAGCAGCCAGGGTACGTCAAGTCTTTACCGTTAGTATTTTTCGGCGGGCCAAATCTTTAGCGAGATTTATCGAGCGATACAACAAAAACACTTGTATACAAGAAACAATTATTAGGATAGCAAGTTTTCAATAATCGTCTCGAGAAGAATGATGAAACGAAGATGAATATGTAATATGTACATATGTGTTACATATGTAAAAGATATCAATTTTATGTACAATTTTATGTATCAAGAATATTCGCAGATAAAAGTTTGTGATATATGAGGAATTACAGGAATTAGAAATTTCATGGAGATAAAATGAGAATTTTAGATATCAATCACCAAAGATGAATCAATTATACGCGAGGAAGGAAACAAAAAATTATTGATCGGAATTAATTTTATTCTTCCTGAATTCAATGTTATATAATATCCAATTATGCATTGGAGATTAATTATTATGTCATGAAAGTTTTTTTATTTCAATGGAATAATTCAGAGACCTCAGACGTCACTGATTCGGTGTTTAAATATGCAGATATCGTGCTCGATCTCCTTAAATCATTTTATTTGTCAACGAATTCCATAACTATAAATTATTCGAGGATAAAATTACACATTGGGATTTTAATTCACAGTTACCGATACATATGATACTATCCATTAGTTTTTTTTATTACATTTTTATAAGTTAAAAATTTATCGTAAACTAACTTTTTCGGTTCTGTCATTACATTTTCTATTTTTTATTATAGGAATTTTCAAGATATAAATATGTAACTATTCATATAAAATTAAAGTCGAACGTATTTGATCTAACCAAATGCCTTCAACAATAATTTTCGGATACATCTTCATGTTCGATGTGGCAAATATTCTTAATCAAAGGCTACAAGTTTGAGAAAACACCGTTACATCTTATTCAAGAGATCGAAATACAAATTTATGGTAAAAAGCTATGCCATATGCTTTTTATCTCTTATTTTTTTTTTTGTCATAAATGTTGCAAAATTGTACAAGATCATTCGAACGAACCAGAAATATTGATAAAAAGGAATATTAAGGAGAAATTTAGAAAATTTATAAAAAAATGGAGGAAGTGAAACTAAGATTACGTAGAATATATATGGAATAAGGAGTCTATAAAGAATGCATTCGCCATTCGTAGAGAATCGATCGATTTTTTTGGACGATGACTCGACACGATTCAAAACGTGATCTCGTGACCGTTATATTAATCAGATGTATCGGTAATGACCGATGTTTACGTTGTTGATATTTTTTGGCAGAGTGGCTTCCGACATTATACGCATATTTTCTTGACACACGGAAGCATGATATATCAAGGATACAGGGTGTTTCTCGTGGAATTCAGGCGATACGTATGCAAACCACCAGTTGTGAATACCTCGTATCACGATTAATCCGAATCTCATCCGTGAAATACCAACGAACCTTGTCGCTGTTCGATAATTTCGGCCACGGAATCCAGTTTTCTTCTGGGTCAAGGATAACCTTCCGTGCGATACAATATACGTACACTTTACACCTACGCTCGAGACACTGACCCGTTTCATGAGAATAACATCTCTTTCCGCGATACACAATTTTTCAAGTAGATGGCAATTCCTCTTCTAATATCTTTGATATAATAACTCGTTAATCCTTTACACGATATTATTCGCGATAAACAATCAAGGATGCGCGTCATCGATCTCCAATCGGATACAACGGAAGATTACGTTGGCGAGATGCAAATACGTCCGTTGGAATTTTATAAATCGTTAATGATACTCGCGTCAGTCAGTGATTCGATCGACCTCCGTTCCCTATGAAACAGACGTCTCAACTTAAGATAAAGAATATAGAGAAAAAATACAAGATAGAAGTGATTTTAAAAAATAGAAAATTTATTAAGCATATCTAACGGTGCTGCATCAGAGACGGCTACAGCTATTCGACCAAGCTTTTTTTCAAGTTCGATCTCTACGAATGAGGGGCTAGTTATGAAGGAGGGGAGTCGAAGGAATTCAAGGATTTCTCGAATCGCCAAGATTCTTTTACTTACCTGCAGCGTTATTTAAAAAAAATCTCGAATATTAAAAATATTCGAATAATGCGCGCAACGACAAAGAGGAAATAGGGAGAAAAAAAATAGAAAGACGAGGATAAAAAGAATACGTAACGTGGTCGTTGATAACGTTTCGTATCCGTCATCATATGGAAATTCACCGATTTTACCTTTCACGATTTATCTTTACAAAATATTTCGTTTCGGATTCGATAAAACTGTCGTATCCGCTGTCGCTGTTAATTTTTCATCTTTATCAGTGTACCGACGATTCTGATTTGATTTCTTTTTCTGTTTGCAGAAAAATTCATTGGTCTTCTGGCGGATCGAGATTCGAATAGAATGCGAAGGCGTGATGAAACCGGAATGAAACATCATACGCGAAAAGGAGGACGACGATCGCGTGTCAAGTTGATGAGGGAGGAATCGCGATCGCGCCTTCTATTCCGCCGGGTAAAAATGCCGGGAATGTTGAATGAATGTTTCAAGAAGGATGGGTCGGTGTACGCGGAATAAATGAATAAAAGAACTCCACAATCTGAGGACTGGTGACACTTTTACCTATAGTACTCGAACGGACGCGTGTCCTTGTGTAGCGTTTATTTTTCCGCACGTTTCTTTCAGGGCCCGTTACCAGACGCAAACCAATCTTCGTTTGGATTTCCCCCTCCCAGATACCGCTCGACGCTCAACCGCACGAGGATACGAATTATTAGTAGCATCATAATTTCGTGTAATTAATAGAATAATCGATGGATCGTTGGCAATGAACGAGGTGCGTTTACTCGTAAAGATGTAATTACCGATAATTAATAGCCAACTTCATGATTTATGCGATTGTACGTGAACCGTTTAGGCCACGGTCATACGAACGTGTTTCAGAGAAGATGGACTTGCGTTATTGTAAGGCATAGAGCGATCACACGTGCCACGGCCGTAACAGAACGAATACGAGGAATCTCGAAGCGGTTTATTTAGATTACGAATTACGATCGATCACGTAATTCTAATCACAATTAAAAATCAACGAAACGTTTTTTTAATAGTTGGTGTTATATGCTCAAGTTATAAAATAAAAGTCGAGTTCGAAACAATGTTTTGATATGAAATTTCGTTTTCTCCATCGTTTGATCGGTGTTGAAAACGTTTTCGGATGAACCGTTATTTCCTAAACGTAGATTCTTTCTCGGATGGACATCCGTCCGATGGACAATGAAGCAGAAAGTTGGGAAAACAATTTACATAAACCCTTGCCTTCTTCGGCGCGTGAAATGCGAATGATTGCATTCATGCGAGGCGGTCACTCCAGGTTCAAATTCCTCTTAAACGTTCCTCGACCCAAATTCTTTTTCGCGCGATGCATCATTGTGACACGTCACGATTGTTATTTCTCGAAATTAACAACGAATTTTTTGTTATATTTCGAGTCGTGCAATCGCTAGATATAGTTGGAAGATCCTTTATCGAGCTTCGAGGATCTCTCGTTTAATTAAAAATTATAATAATCTTATATTGCTTGGGAAAAATAATTTATTTTTCTTACAATATCCTTGAACGATTATAATGATTATAATGCTTGGTTTTTTCAATCAGATTTCATTTTCAAACATGCGGTCTTCCTTGATCATTTATAACGCTCGTTAGTTGTTTATCTTTGTTCTTTCCGTATAATTTCACGTGGTAATTGTATTAAAAGACTTATTATCAGTTCGTTAAAACTCACAGCATTTACGTACAAAGTGCCTATACGTGTCTCTTCCAAAGAATCTAAAATCTAAATTCGTTATCTCATGTTTCTATATAAATATTAATACTACTGACTTATAGCACGTTTTCGCTAATAAAATAATAAAACTCGTGTTAGATTATGCGCCAATGACCTATTACATTAATAATTCCTGTTTCGTGTACGTTAGCCAAAAATCGACGACGACCTCGATTTGAATGGCTGGCTGAGTGCCCGTTTCCTCTTTCCTCAACCTGGTAATTACTCGCGTTTCTAACTCGCAGAGCAGTTTCGTGGTCGAGTATAAAGTTTTTGTTCTCGAACGCTTACCTTTTCGACGTCCGATCAAAATCCCGTCACCGATCTTTCTTTTCTTTTTTCAGATCCAACTTTTGCTTCTTTTGCCGGTTCTCGTCCCTTTAAATATGGCATCGACGTTTTCGTTTTCGCCACCGTGTAGATGAACCCAATGGACCAGGCCAAAAATGTACACTTGACCGACTGGTCGTGTCGCCCGGACATTATAACGGCCGAATGGTTGCTCATCCATTTGCATATCATGTCCAGTCATTAAGGTAGCAAATTAGGGAGGTAAGAAAATTATTAGTGATTTCTGGCTGATTCATGAGGGCATCTTCTTTGCGCGCCGCTCCGTTCTCCAGCCTTTAAACTTTTATCGTGATACCTTAAGTACGAGTAAATTTCGTTTTCACGTTTAGGTGCGAGATAAGATGATAAAATTTCGCGTTATTTTATGAAATTGAAGTAAAGTGATTTCTTGAGACGTTTTATTCAGCAAAACAAAAATTTCCAAAAATATCCAAAAAATGGAGCGAAGATATTGATTTAATTCTTATTTATTATATGCTGATAAATAATTTACATTTAAAAAATGTATTTCTATATTTTTATTAAAAATATAGAATTAAAAATTGAATTAATGTTGTGTTATAAGAACACAATAATATAAATAATATAAATAAATAAAATAAAATAAAATAAATAAAATTAATATAAATAAAAAAAATATTAAAAAAATTATCAAATATTTTATTGACAATGTATATTATAATCTTCAGATTATATCTAATTAATAGTATTCCTTAAAATTCGTGTTTAAAAATTCGTAACATTATTTTTAATCTTTATATTCTATCCAATTTTACTTTCAATTTTATCTGGGTTGTAAATCATGGTTAATTTTTTCCTCGTAAAAGGAAGCGAAATTGAATTATTTTAAGGTATCATCGATGGTTATTACCTGTCGTATGATCCTCCACTGAGGATCGTTATAAAACTTGTGCAAGTCATTATCCGTTTACAGCTGCTTCTCCCATACGGTTATTATCTCCCTTAAAAGAATACGCTCCATAGTCCTTCCTAATTCGAAGGAGTTGATAAAAACTTTTTCTCTTTCTCCTTCTTTCTCGTTGAATCGCTACATTTTCATTCTGCGACCCGGGCTAATAAATAATCGGCTCCTCTAATGAATTCGAAACGGGCAACCACCACTTAAACATATCTTCGACGCCCCTGCGGTTTCTCGCTTTACTCGGAAAGGCTTTCTGATGCAGACCTCATCCGACTACGTTGTGATCGAACGTTGTATTATGATTTCCAATCAGATTGATGCGACGAATCAACATCGCAACGAGGTTCCACGATTACATTCGTCGTAAAAAGTGAAAATTCCGCTGAAAAATACCGTTTTTCGATATATAATTATCTTCTAACTGCGATCGTTTATTCTTCGCGAGTGCATCTTCTTTCGCGCGCAGTAGACCGATGCGAACGTACTCAACCGTGCCGAATTAAATCGAAGGAAGAGATACTATCCGTGGCATGTTTATTCTTCGCGTTTGAAACGTACATATTTTTATAACTAACTACAAAGACAAGGGGCCGAGTACGTTTCACGGTACAGACATTAATTGCGCTGATTGTACGCGCGTACGTGCGAAGGAACCTGAATTACGGGGTCTCTGAACGCGAAAACGTGTGCGTCGGAGGTGCGCGGAGGTACGAGAACAGAAGAGAAAGAAAAGAAGAGATGCAAAGAGATGCAAAGAGGCGGTGGTTATTTATAGGTTGCGCCCGGTTTCGAAGCCTTCCAAGCAAGGGTTCCCTCTCGTTTGTACGACCGTTTGGCTCGAGGAAAGATAAAAAAGAAGAAGAAAAAAAAGGACGGTAAGGAGGATTTATGGAGGATCTTTATTATTCCTCGTCATTATTCGTTCGACGCTCCACTATGTCGAGGTGGTAACAGGTGCACACTTTGTTCACTTTCTCGCCTGGCGCCTCTCTTCTTTCCCCCCGTGTTTCGTATCGCGCGATCTTCTTCCCTTTATTTACTGTTTACAGGAATTCAAGAAAAATAGATAAAGAAAATGAAATGGAATTTTTGTTCGACTTATACGATGATAGAGTCGAGGAAAAAGAATCAACGACTCGGGAGACGAGTAGGATAGAAATTCCGAGAAAGAATAGCGTGGATCGTTCCTAAGCAGATCCATTGCAACCCCCATCGGTGGTTTCTTTCCTGGCTGATGGAAAAATGTGAAAGACAGAAGAATCGAGTTAGCCGTTCGTAGCGGAATAATTCATGGATCAGGCCTGGTACACGAGGCCTTGCCCAAAGGGCCGCACTTCCGCGCTTTATTCCGATGCTCGTTAATTCACAGACTTTTCCGTGGAATGAATCGCCTCCTCCCTTGGTGGAATCCAAAACGACAGCTATAATCGGTTGGACAGCCGGAAAGATTTTTCCTTTCAGACATTTATGGTTACCGAGGGTTGAGATACGGTCCATTGTACTCTCTTTCTCTGCGATCGTATATTTTCTCTATGCACGCCGAGATGCACCGGCCCTCTGTCTGCCCATTGCAACCGTATTCCACTACCTAGTTTTCTACTGGTGTTTTTACACCGACCACCACTCTCTTATTCCCTCGTTCCTTTGCCACACGTTTGATGCACAATTAACCACCGTCTCGTTTACATTCGAATGGCGAAGAAATTTCGTTTCATTGAACGAGCTATTTCCAATCTTCCGAAGATTCTATAATTTTATCGCAAAAATCGTAAAATCTTGTTACTAGAAATCTTTTAAAAATTTTCCTCCTATTTGACGCTATAATATCTTTGGTATATCTGTTTCCAATCTTCGAACGAGATCCGAATACTCGCGTAATAAAAGCAAAGGCGAATAAAAGTTAAACGAATCTTCTCTCGTTTAGACTCATTCGCCATAATCGCATATTACTAGAAGACGTTTACTAGCAGCCCTGTTGCTTTTAAAATAATAACGTGCACGATCCGAGAAACGAGGGTCCGAGTTGAGGGTTTCGTTTACCGCAATCCCGTACATTTATTACGTTATACTGTTACCATCGGTTGCAAACACGAACGTTATACGCCAAGGCTTCTCTAGTAAGTTCAACGCTTCTATCGACAAGGCGTTGTCCACGAGCATCCTTGGATGGCGGAAAGAAAAAGGAAGGAAAGGGCATGCACGGTGAATTCCCACAGGTTGCTTCGTTATTCTGGAATTTGCGTCGTGCGCGAGCACGTGAGAAACAATCGCTGATAATCCATAATTTGATAATCCACGGCTTCTGATCTTACAGAATCTTTTTAAGGAAAATTTCAATCGGTGTTTCTCTCTCTCTCTGTCTCTCCTTCTTTTCATTTCATTTATTCATCGGCAATTTTATTTCTACAGTTCGATGAACTCTTGTTTATCCTGTTTATAAATCGTTGATCCTTCTCTTAAAACTAGAATTTCAATCACAATTAATAAATTATCTGTTGAACTTGAGATACTTTTGAGAACTTTGAAAATATTCCAATCAATGAATCCGAATAAATTTTTTATCGTAATGATTTGGAATGATAAATAGAATAAGTAGAAAATCAAAAAATCAATAAAAATTCATTTCTCCACTTTTTTACTTATAATAATCTTTATTTATTTTACTCTTTTTTCAATTTTTTCTTCTTCAACTTAATTTTTCATTTCAAACGTTTGATCAAATGTTTTTTAAAAAAATTTTAAAGTTAAAATAATATAACCAAATTAGCACAAAAAAACGGGCTACGTCTTCGGATCTTTCCATTTAATATCTGTATAAATTATATTGCTTAAGATACGTTTTATCATCATCGATCAAATTTTTTGAGAGATTAATTTTTTGAGAAACATTGTATTTTTTTTACATATCTCAACGATTAAAATATGTCAAGATTTATTTCTTAATTCCTAAATAAATCTACAAATCAATATGCCAGAATTTTTTCAAATGAAATTGACTTAATTAATCGAATAATTACAAATGTTTACGAAAAAGTATTACGAAAATTTGTTCTAGAAATAAAAATTTTGAGAAAAGGATTTTTTACGTGATTTAAACTGGAAACAAACAAGGAAATAAAGTTATATCGTATATATATCATATATATATATATATATTTATATAGAATTCTTACTCGTTATCAACGGTTGATTTGTCAAATTAAATATTATTCTAACTTTAATGTTTCCATAAACGAACAAATGATTCGAAAAATAAAATAACGACTGATTCGATAGGCATCGAATTTTTTTCCAGATCATATATCGATTGAGATATTAATAATGGAACCAGTTAATGTGTGGAACTCTCATGGAAAAATAATGTTTCGTAAAAAAAGGAGAAGAAGCGAAGAACAAAAGAAAAAAAAAAGAAAAGTATGCAGATGCAGCTTCGAGGACGGGCATGATTTGTAACGATCAGACGGCTCTGCTTCTTGTCACTCCAGATTTATGACGAGATTCTGTTTCGTCACGCTTATCATCGTAAACACTGCGACTTACCTGCGAAAAATGTTAATTCTCGAAAAGTATTTGGAATGTTTAAAGCTTATAAAATATCCTGTTTATGCAAAATAACTCCAGAGTGGAGGAATTAATTTTTTTAAAACAAACAGAGAAGCAATTTTAACAAAATGAATCGGAAAATAAAATATAATAATGTGTTTTTCTTTAATTATATATGATTTTGTTTATCGAATTTTCCTCGATTGTTGATACTCTAACTACTTCTGATAGAAGTAAAACCGCTTTCTTTGAAACGAGTCACTAATATGCATATTTTATTATCTTTGTAAAGATACTACTCTGATAAGCATATTTTATGGAAATGATATAGAATAAAGAAACAAAACGAGTGCTAATTAAAATATCCCCGAGAAATTTCGATTCACGACACTGGATATGTAATAGAATGCAATAAAACGTATAGAATTATACAAAGATCGATCGTATGTATACAGATTATCGATTCTCGATTATTCGTGAATAAAGCAACATTCATCTATTTACATAGATCTTTCTCTATTTTTCAATAACGAAAGTCTACAATTATAAGTACGATATCCTCTTTTAGGATACACGCACGCGATATCAATTCAATATGCGATGATATTAGAAATTATAAGTCACGAAATTGTTATGAAAAATTTCATAATGTAATGGAAATATAATTCCATAATTTGGCATTTAATATTAGATGAATTGAAAATCTAATTACTCAACGATTGTGTCGAACTTTAAGGATCGATCGAGAAAGATGGAAATTCTAGGAAGGCCGATTCGGAAGGAAAATGAACCGATTTCTTCGAAGATGCGATCTTCTTGGTGTAATGTGTAACAGCATCGAGCGTAAAACGATCGAAACAGAGTTTGTGCCCCCTTCCACCTGGACGAAGCCACGATTCCTTCTTGCGTATAAGCGCAGACACGCATACGTACACACATACAGGGGGTACCGACTTACGTAGACGTTGAACACACACACCTGGAAGCCAATTGGAGAGCCAAGACTTGGCCAAGTCTTTATAAGTAGGAGCCATCCGCGTCCTCAGGACTTACTCCCTCTCGAGAACGTGCCACGATCGGCAACCGATTTCCAGAATAGTTCCTGAAAACAGACATCGACTCGCGCGTCATTCTTCATCTCGCGGCTCACGAAGGATCGTGGTGCAACGAACGTGGATGTTTGGAAATTGGAAAAAAAACGAAAAGACAGCCGCGAAATGAGGAGTTATACGAATTAACGGAGGACTTTCGAAGAGAGACCGTCTTTGATTCTACACAAGGTGAGTGATTCTTTCATTCGTTCGGTGTCTCTTCTTCTTCTTTTTTTTTTTTAACTCTTTCGTTCTGGAAAACATGATTTTTTTTTTTTTTTTGGAAACAATCGTGTCAGTGTCGAGTGATCAATGTTGGACCGATCGCAAGTTTTCACAAGTGTTATGTACCGTCAGTGATATTTATCGTGCTTTCGTTTTCCAGGACAATATTGTTCCTTCGTAAACACGAATGTTTGAATCTCGTTAAAATTTGTTGTCTTGCCATTTCTCGAGTGAACGTGGATTTATCAGTGTAAACCTCACCGCGTTGTATTTCCAAATACCTGTCAACACGATTCGATTCCTCATTGAAAAACAGATTAACTACGGTATAAACGGTTATGAAAATGAGATTGGTATATAGAGATTTGGAAATCAGACTCTTGGATTGAACGATTTAGTAGAGGACTTTGAACGCGTTCTCATTGATTCTCTAATTATGATACATTTGATAATTGAAAGTAATTGTAAGACTTTTCGAAATTCTGGTTGGTTCACTCGACTGTTTAGCATTTTTTTTTTTATGTCTTGTAATAATCCTATAACAACGACAAAATTTAATAATATCAATATGAATTATAACAGCATGAATCCGTAATGCACGAATATTTTTCTTTATCTTTAGATAGAGAATAGATATCTTGTAATTATTCTTGTTTTTTAAAATCAAAAGATAAAAAAATACTATATTCTTTATTATTTTTTAAATCGCGAAAAAATTGAACTTACAATTTTTATTTCGGATGCCGTCTCCATTCCCGATCTAATCCAAATCACATCGCAAATAAGATGATAAACGGCACAATGCATTAAAAATCGTTTATTAATAATTAATTAACGATTAAACATCGATACGAGGCACAGGCTTTGGTTTTTTTTTAGCATATTGTCGCTAAAAGTACAAAATTCTTCGTTACATATAGTAAGATTCCCGCGAAGAGTCGAAAACCGGCACGGTGCAAGTACTTTATACATTGGCCGAAGTCACGTAACTGTTTTACCGGGTTAGCAGGCACGATTTACAAAAGTTACAACGTGTCGGTGGCCGGACGTGTGCCGGCCGAAAATCTCCAACTCGATTGCCGATTCTCGTCGCATCGGCCACTCGAAAATCGCGAGCTGTATTTGGATCGGGTGAGCATTCCGTCCGACCGGTCGAACCGATTCGTCGATCTTGGCATTGAGTCGTTCGTACAGAAGCCATACTGCGATGCAACTTGCAACTTGTCCTCGACATTGTCTCGTCACGATCCTCGTGTATCCCGTAAATGGAGCGTTTTCGCAAGGCCGTCGAAAAATATTTTTGGAGATAGTGTAATCGATTGGCTAACTAGACGTTGTTGAATATAGATAAGAAGGAAGCTGTTAATGCGTAACATACTTCGTTAAATAATCATCGAGCTGCATCTCTCGAAGGTCGTGATTCGTTGAACATTTAGATTCTGTTAATTCTTTCGCCGATGAAGGATAGTTTTGCGGGAATAGAATGCTCGATTGAAAATTTTACCAATGTGTAAAGTTGAGAGATTAAAAAAAAAAAATTCTTTCGCCATAAAGGATAGTTTATAGAAATATTCGATCAGAAGTTTTATTTACGTGTAAAATTGAAAGATCAAAAGTTATGTTATCTTAAAGTTAAGTTAAGTTATTTTAAAGAAGACTTCGATCGAAATAATTTCGTTGAGATCAAGAATTCTATCGTCGTGTCTTCATCAGTGGCGATTTTTCAAATTAATGAAATAATGCACGTAGCTTTCAACGAATGTATCGAGGTGCAATAAGTAAAATGCATTATGCACAAGAGACGGATGCACTCGATACTTTTTCATTTGCTTTAACGAGCCATTCTTCCCGGATTTTTAAGATAAAAAGTAGGAATCCGCGAAGGACATTCCACTGGCACGGTTCACGAGCCGGAGAGTGCACCGACAGGTTCGTTTCATTGTCAGATGCAACAAGAAATCGATTAAAAATGAGTCGCGGCATCGAGAAAGCTCGAGTATATTGTTTTCTTAATAAGCGAATCGTTTAAGGCTTTTGTAAGTCTCTTTTTATCCACATTTATGAATTCAAAAGTAGACGCGATCCGATAAAATGACTATTAGGATTGTGAAAAGATTGCGATTTCTTGAAACGTGAAGACTTCATTCCGGAAAACTTTCCATTATTAACGAGACTTTAACAATCGGATTTTTAATTGAAACTTAGCCTTGAAAGATTCCAGAATTCCGAGTTTTCATCGAGAAAAGATAAATCCCGTGATTCATATTATTATTTAATGATATTCTCCTTGTAAAGAACGAATCTATTCAATGGCACAATAACATTGTTTCTTATTATTTTTTTTACTCTTATTATTAACTACGATCGGCGATTATACTAATCGATTTCCGCCATCACCTTCCACGTTATTTAATTAACCTGAATAATAATTGATAGTCACAATTCTTCGAAACGATCATTAATAAATTCTCGAAAACATTGATAACGTCAAAAATAAGTTTAAGAATGACAAACGAAGAAGAAAATTGAATTCTCTTTATCAGAAAACAACGGCGGATATCTCGAGGAGCTTAAACAAATGATCTAAGAATACCTTATTAATAGTTCCAAACAAGGAACATCTGCACGTAATTTATATCTCTGATTTCATTGAATCTCATTGATTTACACTGTCTATAATTACGCTCTATTTACGTCGTCGTTAATATCTTAAAGGGATTTCTTATTTTCTTGTAACCGTGATCATATTCAAAACCTTGAACCTCGTTGGTGCCTCGTATACGATGTATGATAAATCTACGGTTAACGTTGGGACGAGGATTGCGGTCGCGAATAAGGGAGATAATGAAAAAATGAAGAGGACGATGTAAACGGCCCCGTGTGGGAAGGCACGTACAATTTACAAGTATCCCTTTAATTGCGAGTCGCCATGGATACGATTACCTTCGCCAACGAACCGTGTTTATCGTGGATATTATAACATCGTCTTCGAATTAGTCTTCGAAACTCGTCGATCGTGTCTTTTGATCAATTTCGATGATTGCATTGTTGCTGCGATCGTTATTGGCTGTGATTAGACGAAAGAATTTCCATCGATTTTTCAATGTCTTTCTGTGAAGTGTAAAGATTCGTTGAAAAAAAAATATTGAAAGTATCCAAGATAGAAAGAAGTAAGCGTTTCCAAGTTAGATTCAATTTTTGACAAGTTTGAATGGACGATGCGAAAAGTTAGAGGTGTTTGTAACTCGATTAATTCGGTTAATCCGCGCATCATTGCATCAACGAGGATGCGATAGAGAGGAGAATAGAGTGGAATTGGTGGGAGAAGAAACGGCCTTGCGACTTTCCATGGCAAGGCTGCACTTATTGCATCGGGCATGCCATCACAACAAACTAGGTTCACTGCACCGGATTGCAGGATTGTTTCTTCGGGAGGGCGCGTTTTATCTTTTCTTGATTACTCTTCTTGTTATTTGTCTACGTAGCCCTAGGCGTTATACAAACTGGTTCAATCGAGGATAAGTTTATCTTTCGCTTTCGTACTTGGCGATGCCTGACTGTTTTTTCTTTTTTCGTTTTTTTCGCGTCTTTTTTGCCATTTCGTCGAATTTTCTCTATCAAATGGCAAACTGGATTTTACCAAGCGTAACGATTCCATTCCAGGAGGAATTCCTCTTTCAAACTGAGACATTTATAGCTTCGAAGAAGAAGTCTGGTCTGGTCGATAGTTTCTCTTCGGATCGAGAACTGGTTCGATCAAACTGACCATGATTTTCAAGGACGTACTTCGTTTTTACGTCTTACGAGCTTCGAGAATTTGAAAATATCGAAGATTCGCGAAGTTCCGTGGCGAAAATCACGAAACATTCTGAAAAGAACTAAACTAACTTCTTTCGAGTCGTGTCGGTTATTGGATATTTCTTTTTAATTTTTTTTATTATTTGTGAGTGAATTGCAAAGATGACGAGACGGTTAACTGTACGCATCGATTTCCTGAATCACGATTCATCGGACAATTGATTTTAATTCGAGGCCACGCGTTTCGAGCAAACAGTTACATAGCTGCATTTTTCCCCTACTGAATGAGCTTTCACTGTGAAAATTGTCACAAATTGTCAGAAAATTGACTTCACGAATCGAAAAAATTATTATTTTCTCGTTAGAAGAATAACAACATTGGGAAGGGAGAAATTACACGAAACAAATTGCACAAATTATTAACTTTACAAATTATTTTTACATTAGGAGATGAAGATTTGAAAAATTTATCAAATACGTTTCACGAATACTTATTCAAATTTACAAATATACAAGCACCAAAAGATCAAGTATTAATTAAATTGTTACTTTGATGATTCGGTTGCAGCCTTAAATTCTTTTACTTCCGGATACTTTTGGTCCGTAAAATCGTTAAATCACAGACCTCGCGAGAAAATGTACAATTAATGATACCTTTCGAGTTGTTTGCCTCTTTCTAAAGCATCTCTTTAAGTTATTTTGAAGTTAAATTAAGTTAAAAAAAAAATTTTACGAATATTTAAAGAACATCTTTGAAGGGAGAATCTCAAATTTTTCTTTTTTTTTTTTTCATCGTTATACGATCTGTAATTTCTACCTTGTAATTTTTGCAACAAAGATATTTCAAAAGCGAATTTAATTGCACGAAAAAACCATAAGATGTATCTCGATCTTGAAATATCTCAAGGTTTCTTCCAGTTCTTTTATTTTATTAGCAACAACAGGTGGCAAAATGATTGGAATGGTTTTATAAATAGGTCGTATAACTTCTTAATGATCTGTCGCTATTCTGTCTTTTTATGTACCTTTGCCTAGTTTATATTGCATTTCGTATTACACATTTATACTCGACACAAATTTATGATCGAGTAATATATTGCTACCGATGCAGTGATACTGATAATTGAAAAAATAATTCGTAAGATGTTTCTGACAGATGTTTCAGGACAGACATTTATTACAATATTCCGGTATAATATATCGATTAATTTTCAATTTAAATGAAATAATATGAATTTTCTTGGAAGATATAATTTTCTTTGATCGCAGAAATACCAGGTGGAGAAATTTCAAGCGAATTTTTCTTCTTCTATTCTGGAGCATCTGGCCTTCTGGCATATAACTTTTAAATGCGATCCACGACACATATCCTTTTGTTTTTTGCGCGATTCTCGAGGAATCGGGAACACCGTTGACACGGGGTCCGATCGATTCGTATTCAAAGCGCGAATCCCGTGTGAACGGGGCTTGAACCCTCGCCGCGCGAAATGTTTCATTCAACGAGGAAAGGTGCTTCACCCAAATCGCACGGGCCATACCTGGTAAATCGAATATCATGTAAATCTGCGATTAAACTAATCCGCGACCTATGTCGTTTCGACGTCTTTCAAATATTCATAAATAATCGTCTTAAGTCGGATCGAGAAACGAGTTTTTGATAAAACCGATAAAAATCATTTAACAAGACAAAGGTGAAAATTATAGTAATCTAAACAATTTGATTGTTATTTTTTAATATATAATTTAACTTTTCGAGTTAAACTAAAATATACAGAATCAACTACGAAACTTTAAATCCATTTTTAACAACATTCTCAATTTTATCATCAGATCTTAAATTTTCGTATGATATAATAATGTCGTGAAAACCGCTTTTCGTTTCGATTATAAATCAGTCAACTTCAATGCCAAGATCGCCGACACTGGCATTGACTGTGACGTTATGTCACCACACTCTCTCCTCTTCTTTCATTCCGAGCTCGGAGAGGCCGCATTCTCGGATTATGTCACTGTTCATGCAATCCTCTTTTCACTCCAACCAATAGAAAGCAGGAAGAATCACAAAAATGTGGAGCATAGCTCGGCTAGATTTACCTTTTCAACGCACACAGCTTTCTCCACTTGTCCCTCTACTTGAACTCGAACACCATTTTTCACAGCTTTCAATCCATCACGATTTATTTATTTCGCCTCTCCTTTCCACGGCTATTTCGCGATATGTGCATCTTCACCAGTCCTAAATGGATGATGGGATACGAGCTGTGCAGCATCGCTGTTGCTTCTGACCAACGATATTTATGACATTCTCTGTAGGTACCTTTTCGTATCCGATATTCCATATCGCGCATAGACGATAATTTTGATGAAAGAAACGAAAGAGCATAAATTGCGTGATTGAAAATGATTGAAGAACGATGCGAAATTTTCGAAATCTAATCATCGGCGTTGGCCCTTTCAATGATTTATTCTACTCGATCTCCTTCAGTTAACTAAACAAAAGAAACAAAAGAAAAAGATTATGATAGTATTTTATTTTTGATTAATCCAACAAGTGTATTTGTATTGAATATAATTCGATATTTGTAAGAGAAGAAATAAAACAATTTTTGTGATCGAATCAACGATGGATATACCTTTCAAATCATTTTCAATCGCATCGATAGTTTGTCGAACGATGATCGATGGTAGCAAACGATACATCTTTGTCTAACTTTGAAATATCTAGCGTTCACAATCCTTGCGTAGGGGTACAGATTGCGAGTCAAGGTGTAGATCGAAGATAGAGAATTCCGAACAAACGGTTTTTTTCCTTGTTTCATCGCCATAAACGCGTAGGAATTATAAACTCGCGTCGAATTTTATCGTTTCAATCGTGTAATTTTTCGATAGTTATTGTTGACCACATTCGAGTCACTGTTAATACTGCGATAAACGATTCGGTAAACTGTTATTGATGGCCAGTAATCGTTGCATTGGGTGCATTCGGAAGAATTCATTTAGAAAAGAATTAAGGAATTTACAATGCAGATTGTAGGATAGTATAGCCAAGACGATATACATAAACATTCACTTCTCGTCTTTCTTATACCGTTTACGAGAATGGTAATTTACATGGTATTGGTGAAAGAATCTATCGCGTTAAATCATTAAATACGTGTCGAAGATCAATGCTAAACGTAACTGTAAAAGTGAATCAATTATCAGCTGGGTATTCAAATCGTTTGCCTAGCACGTGTAAGTCTATCGAATAACAGAAAAATCGGGGTCATGGATCGGTTTGTGGAGACGCGATCGAAATGAGAATTATTTGATCCTGAATCATTGATGATGCCGAGAATTATTCCAGCCAAGGTCAAGAGACAGTTAGAATCCTTTGACCGTTGCTGATGGGGGAAGATTGGACGTAGGCCAACCAGAACGTAACAGTGAAC
Organism: Apis cerana; assembly: GCF_029169275.1. Classification (NCBI taxonomy): domain Eukaryota; kingdom Metazoa; phylum Arthropoda; class Insecta; order Hymenoptera; family Apidae; genus Apis; species Apis cerana. The sequence continues at coordinate 8,797,255 of NC_083865.1, forward strand.
TGTGTACAGTTGCTTATATTCGCTTGTTTATACGAAATTCACAACTGAGGAAATCCACGCCTTTTGCCCTAGAAAACAGATTACGTCATGTTCTGCTATCCCGTTAAAACGACACAAGTTCGAACGAGGAATTGAATCTGAATTTATATGATCGTCCTTAATTCATCGTTTAGAAATTGATAAAATTATGATTGATTTTTATTATAGCGTTACCATAATATGGATCGTTTTAATTTCAGACACGCCGAAGAAAAATCATGTGGACAAGCTTAGTAAAATTAGGCTTTGTAACGATATTAATTTCGTCAACATTTGCCGAACCTGGTAAGACTTGATCATTGATTTGAAGTTTGAACAAAAATTAGTTCGAAATATTCATGATTTATAGTAGAAATAACATAAAAGATATGTGAAAGAAATGCATGAACTATCTTTTCTTGACAAGCGGATTTTTACACAAAATACGTAATATCTTTATCAATTCCACGTAACTATTTGTAACCATCATTATTTTTTATCAAAAATATCATTATCAAAAATATTAGTTTGTAATGTTTTCAAATTAGTTTCACGCAAGATAGATAGCTTTGAGTGTATCGAAAAAAAAGTAATATAAAATTAATTATATCGAAATTAATTATATATATACTATACTATAGCTAAATTTGAATATTCCGAATAATTGCTAATTTTTTAAAGAAAACAAACTTCGAATCGAATTCTGTTCCAATACAAAGAATTTTTTATATAATTATTATTTCTAATAAATATTTTCAATATTTTATAGATCAAAATATCATCGATTTCTCTAAAATTTTGAATGGTTTCGCGTGTATCGAAGTAGGATATCATGAGGATCCTCACGACTGTAGAATATTCTACAGATGTGTCGATTGGGGATTCGGAAGACCTCTAAGGAAATTTAAATTTGAATGCGCTATTGGAACAGTATTTTCGAAACACAAGGGAAACATATGTACTTTTCCTAGTGACAGCGGTCGTCCTGAATGTGGTGGACTACATACAGACACTACAACGAACAAAATAATTTCAAGTACAAGTACAACTGCACAACTTACGACTACGACTCAAGTTACGACTTCTATCGAATTGTCAACTGGAAAACCTACCAATGATCAGGGACGAAATCAATGCGTCCAAGAAGGATATTTTCCCGACTTAAATGATTGCAGAAAATTTTATAGATGTGTTGATACAGGATCCGGAAACTTCATAAAATATGAATTTGAATGTGGTGTTGACACTGTCTGGGATCCAGATATAGAAGGTTGTAATCATCCTTGGGCAGTATCACGGGACGATTGTAAAACAGGATCTAACACGGGAAACGAAAATGTCGGACAAGGAAATAATACAACTGATGCTATAACTAAACCAGAAACATCAACTACATCAATATCGGAAAATACAGGTACTCTCATAAAATTAAATATATCTCATACTCCTAATATACTTATATTTCTATTAAAATTATAAATATATCTAACATATCTGAAAATCCTGACATATCAGAAATGACTGACATATCTGCAAGTCCTGGCACTTCTGGTACACCTGGAATTCCTGATACAACTGGAACTTCTGGTATAACTGGAACTTCTGATAGTTCTGGCACGCCTGGCACTTCTGGCATATCTGGAAGTCCTGGCACTACTGGCATACCTACCACTCCTGGAATTCCTGGTACGCCTGGAACTTCCGGTACATCTGGAAGTCCGGGCACACCTGGAACTCCTGGCACCCCTGGAACTTCTGGCACACCTGGTAGTCCAGGCACTACTGGCACACCGGGCACTCCTGGAACTCCTGGTACGTCTGGAACTCCTGGCACTCCTGGAACTCCTGGCACACCTGGAACTCCTGGTACGCCTGGAACTTCTGGCACACCTGGTAGTCCTGGCACTACTGGCACTCCTGGCACTCCTGGTACTACTGGCACACCTGGCACTCCTGGAACTCCTGGTACGCCTGGAAGTCCGGGCACACCTGAAAGTCCGGGCATATCTGGAACTCCTGGTACTACTGGCACACCTGGAACTCCTGGAACTCCTGGAACTTCTGGCACATCTGGAACTCCTGGTACGTCTGGAACTACCTGGCACTCCTGGAACTCCTGGAACTTCTGGCACATCTGGAAGTCCGGGCACACCTGAAAGTCCGGGCATATCTGGAACTCCTGGTACTACTGGCACATCTGGCACTCCAGGAACTTCTGGCACTACTGGCACACCTGGCACTCCTGGTACTCCTGGTACGCCTGGAACTCCTGGTACGCCTGGAACTCCTGGCACATCTGGAAGTCCGGGCACTCCTGGCACTCCAGGAACTCCTGGCACTACTGGCACATCTGGCACTCCTGGAACTCCTGGTACGCCTGGAACTCCTGGCACTCCTGGAACTCCTGGTACGCCTGGAACTCCTGGCACATCTGGAAGTCCCGGCACACCTGGCACTCCTGGCACTCCTGGCACCCCTGGCAGTCCAGGCACTAGTGGTACATCTGGCACTCCTGGCACTATTGGCACACCTAGCACTCCTGAAACTTCTGGTACGCCTGGAACTCCTGGCACATCTGGAAGTCCCGGCACACCTGGCACTCCTGGCACTCCTGGAACTCCTGGTACGCCTGGAACTCCTGGCACATCTGGAAGTCCCGGCACACCTGGCACTCCTGGCACTCCTGGCACCCCTGGCAGTCCAGGCACTAGTGGTACATCTGGCACTCCTGGCACTATTGGCACACCTAGCACTCCTGAAACTCCTGGTACGCCTGGAACTCCTGGCACATCTGGAAGTCCCGGCACACCTGGCACTCCTGGCACTCCTGGCACCCCTGGCAGTCCAGGCACAAGTGGTACATCTGGCACTCCTGGCACTATTGGCACACCTAGCACTCCTGAAACTCCTGGTACGCCTGGAACTCCTGGCACATCTGGAAGTCCCGGCACACCTGGAACTTCTGTCACTCCTGGCACCCCTAGCAGTCCAGGCACTAGTGGTACATCTGGCACTCCTGGCACTATTGGCACACCTAGCACTCCTGAAACTCCTGGTACGCCTGGAACTCCTGGCACATCTGGAAGTCCCGGCACACCTGGCACTCCTGGCACTCCTGGCACCCCTGGCAGTCCAGGCACAAGTGGTACATCTGGCACTCCTGGCACTATTGGCACACCTAGCACTCCTGAAACTCCTGGTACGCCTGGAACTCCTGGCACATCTGGAAGTCCCGGCACACCTGGCACTCCTGGCACTCCTGGAACTCCTGGTACGCCTGGGACTCCAGGTACATCTGGTAGTCCCGGCACACCTGGCACTCCTGGCACTCCAGGCACCCCTGGCAGTCCAGGCACTAGTGGTACATCTGGCACTCCTGGCACTATTGGCACACCTAGCACTCCTGAAACTCCTGGTACGCCTGGAACTCCTGGCACATCTGGAAGTCCCGGCACACCTGGAACTTCTGTCACTCCTGGCACCCCTAGCAGTCCAGGCATTAGTGGTACATCTGGCACTCCTGGCACTATTGGCACACCTAGCACTTCTGAAACTTCTGGTACGCCTGGAACTCCTGGCACATCTGGAAGTCCCGGCACACCTGGCACTCCTGGCACTCCTGGCACCCCTGGCAGTCCAGGCACTAGTGGTACATCTGGCACTCCTGGCACTCCTGGCACCCCTGGCACTCCAGGCACCCCTGGCAGTCCAGGCACTAGTGGTACATCTGGCACTCCTGGCACTATTGGCACACCTAGCACGCCTGAAACTCCTAGCACACCTGGAACTCCTGGCACATCTGGAAGTCCCGGCACACCTGGCACTCCTGGCACTCCTGGCACCCCTGGCAGTCCAGGCACAAGTGGTACATCTGGCACTCCTGGCACTATTGGCACACCTAGCACTCCTGAAACTCCTGGTACGCCTGGAACTCCTGGCACATCTGGAAGTCCCGGCACACCTGGCACTCCTGGCACTCCTGGAACTCCTGGTACGCCTGGAACTCCTGGCACATCTGGAAGTCCCGGCACACCTGGCACTCCTGGCACTCCTGGCACTCCTGGCACTCCTGGCACACCTGGCACTCCTGGCACTCCTGGCACTCCTGGCACCCCTGGCAGTCCAGGCACTAGTGGTACATCTGGCACTCCTGGCACTCCTGGCACTCCTGGCACTCCTGGCACCCCTGGCACTCCAGGCACCCCTGGCAGTCCAGGCACTAGTGGTACATCTGGCACTCCTGGCACTATTGGCACACCTAGCACTCCTGAAACTCCTGGTACGCCTGGAACTCCTGGCACATCTGGAAGTCCCGGCACACCTGGCACTCCTGGCACTCCTGGAACTCCTGGTACGCCTGGAACTCCTGGAATATCTGGAAGTCCCGGCACACCTGGCACCCCTGGCACTCCTGGCACCCCTGGCACTCCTGGCACTATTGGCACACCTAGCACTCCTGAAACTCCTGGTACGCCTGGAATTCCTGGCACATCTGGAACTCCTGACACATCTGGAAGTCCCGGCACACCTGGCACTCCTGGCACTCCTGGAACTCCAGGCACATCTGGAAGTCCCGGCACATCTGGCACTCCTAGCACGTCTGGAACTCCTAGCACTCCTGGAACTTCCGGCACACCTGGCACCCCTGGCACTCCTGGCACCCCTGGCACTCCAGGCACCCCTGGCAGTCCAGGCACTAGTGGTACATCTGGCACTCCTGGCACTATTGGCACACCTAGCACTTCTGAAACTTCTGGTACGCCTGGAACTCCTGACACATCTGGAAGTCCCGGCACACCTGGCACTCCTGGATCTCCTGGCACGCCTGGAACTCCTGAAACTCCCGGCACATCTGGAAGTCCCGGCACATCTGGAAGTCCCGGCACATCCGGAAGTCCGGGCTCATCTGGTAGTAGTGCTGGAACACCTGGCACTCCTGGAACTTCCGAAAGTCCCGGCACATCCGGAAGTCCGGGCTCATCTGGTACTCCTGAATCGCCTGAAACATCTGCAACATCTGAAATTTCAGAATCTTCAAGCATAACTGAATCTTCTGAGACATCGGCAACATCTGAAACGTCTGGAACATCTGAAAGACCAGAATCTTCAAATGCAACTTCAAATTCTTCTCAAACTATTGGTACGTTAAAAAATATCCATTACATATAACAGAACAAATAAATATTGAGACATTAATATATTTATTACTAATTGGTATTACTGGAACAGGCACTACTGCACTTAAATTAACAACTACTCCAACTCCTGGTAATACTGGTACAGATAACAATAAGAGTACACCAAACTCCTTAGCAACACTCAGCACGCATGGATCAAATAGCACTGCAACAATAACTTATACACCAAACACGCCTGGGGAATTTGAAACAAGCACACATACTAAACTAACAACGAGCATACAAGGATCTTCAACAAGTGCACATCATATACCTGAAACTCCAACCATTCCTGAAATTACAATAAATACAGAATCTTCGAGCACATTCAATGCAGAAACTCCTATTAATCCAAAACCTCCAGCAACTGAAGCTACAGTGACCACGGAAACTCTTAGTAATACAGAATTTCCACACACTACTGAGAGCACACAATCTTCTAACAGTCCAGTATCTCCAGTTACACCTGAAGCTACAGAAATTCATAGTAGTCCAGAATCTCCACTCACTACTGAAAGCTCTGTTAGTACAAAATCTCCTGCCACTTCAGAACCTATAACCACTGAACCTATAGTGAGTACAGAAACATCTAGTAGTGCAGAATCTCTATCCACAACTAAAGCTGTACAATCTATGAGCACTCCATTATCTCCAGTTACTCCTGGAGCTACAATAAGCACAAAAACTCCGCGTACTCCAGAATTTTCTGTTATTACTGAAACTGCACAATCTTCTAGCACTTCAGTACCTCCAGCTACTCCTACAGTTAGCACAGAAACTTCTGATAGTGAATCTGTAGTTACTATTGAAACTTCAGTTAGTAGAGAATCTTCTGCTACTCCAGAACCTACAGCTACTAAAACCATAGTTAGCACAGAAACTCCTGGTAATCCAGAATTTCCAGTCACTACTGAAACCTCAGTTAGTACAGAATCTCCGCCAGAACCTATATCCACTGAAATTACAGTGAGCACAGAAACTTCTGGTAGTCCAGAATCTCCACCCGCAACTGTAGCTATACAATCTTCGAGCACTTCAGTACCTCCAGCTACTCTTACGGTTAGCACAGAAACTCCTGGTAGTGTAGAATCTCTAATCACTACTGAAACCTCAGTTAGTACAGAACCTTCTGCTACTCCAGAACCTACAGCTATTAAAACTACAGTGAGCACAGAAATTCCTAGTAGTCCAGAATCTTCATCCACAACTGAAACCGCACAATCTTCGAATAGTTCAGTACCTTCAGCTACTCTTACAGTTAGCACAGAAACTCCTAGTAGTTCAGAATCTCTAGTCACTATTACTAGTTCAGAATCTTCATCCACAACTGAAGCCGCACAATCTTCGAGCACTTCAGTATCTTCAGCTATTAAAACTACAGTGAGCACAGAAACTCCTAGTAGTACAGAATCTCTAGTCATTACTGAAACTTCAGTTAGTAGAGAATCTTCTACTCCAGAATCTACAGCTATTAAAACTACAATGAGCACAGAAATTCCTAGTAGTCCAGAATCTTCATCTATAACTGAAGCTGCACAATCTTTGAGCACTTCAGTATCTCCAGTTACTCTTACGATTAACACAGAAACTCCTAGTAGTGCAGAATCTCTAGTCACTATTGAAACTTCAGTTAGTACAGAACATTCTGCTACTCCAGAACCTACAGCTATTAAAACTACAGTGAGCACAGAAATTCCTAGTAGTCCAGAATCTTCGTCCACAACTTCGAGTAGTTCAGCCGCACAATCTTCGAGTAGTTCAGTACCTTCAGCTACTCTTACAATTAGCACAGAAACTCCTGGTAATTCAGAATTTCCAGTCACTATTGAAACCTCAATTAGTACAGAATCTCCTCCAGAACCTATATCCACTGAAATTACAGTGAGCACAGAAACTTCTGGTTGTCCAGAATCTCCATCCGCAACTGAAGCTATACAATCTTCGAGCACTTCAGTATCTCCAGCTCCAGTTAGCACAGAATCTCCTGGTAGTCCAGAATCTCCATTTACTACTGAAGTCACACAATTTTCTGATATTCCAATTATTTCTAAAAGTACAGCAAACACAGAATCTTCTAATAATTCAGAATTTCCAACTGGTACTGAAATCACAGTTAGTACAGAAACTGCTATGACTTCAAAAACATTAGGGATTTCTAATACTCCTTATCCCTTGTCTACTAGCACATTTATTACACAAGACATTTTTTCGACTCTTACTTCTGTTAGTGAGTCTATCACTAACAGTGTTTCCAGTTCACCTATTTCTTCTAATTCATCTCAATCTACTGATACTCCTAGTGCACCTAATATATCTGTTACTCCTGCTACTTCTGACACGCCTAATATTTCTTCAGGTATTGCAATATTATTAATGTTATTTTATGATTAGAATTATATGTATTTTATAAATATGTATGTATATCTTATTTATGAAGGTTTTATGTGTTTAATTATTAATGTATCTTTTAGGTACCCCTGGAAGCACAAACGTTCCTGGTACGTGTACTGAAGAAGGATTTTTCCCTGATCCTGAAGATTGTCATAAATTTTATCGTTGTATCGGCAGTGGTTCATCATTTATTAAATACGAATTTTTATGCGGTCCTGGTACTGCTTGGGATTCTATTCTTCAGAGTTGCAATCATGATTACCTCGTTTCAAATTGTAAAGAGGGACCTAGTTCATCCAGTTCTTTAGTCACTTCTTATCCAGAATCAACCATTTCTTTAAGCACTACTACAGATCAAGATTCAACTGACCACGATGTTATTATTGCTACTACTGCATCTAATATATCTAAAGAAACATCATCCGTTTCTCCTACTACTCAGACAATTAGACCGGAATCCACTTCTTCTGGAACTGTTACAGAATCAATATCCTATTTACCTCCTGTAAATAATACTATTTCTACTACTACTGCGGCGACCATAACAGTTAGTACGTCTCCTGAAATAGAATGTACTCAAGAAGGATTCTTTCCTGATCCTGAAGATTGTCGTAAATTCTATCGTTGTGTCGGTAGTGGTTCAACATTTATCAAGTATGAGTTCCAATGTGGTACTGGTACTGCTTGGGATTCAGCTCTTCAAAGTTGTAATCACGATTATCTCGTTACTAATTGTAATGGATCTACAGTTACTACGGAATCAAATTCATCTGAAAATGAAATTAATAACAATACTAGTCAATCAAGTACATCACAAACAGAAAGTATATCATCGGATAGCACAACATCTTCTTTATTAACTAGTAGTCCATCAATTTCATCGACATCATCTGATGTTACATCGTTGACCAACGAACAAACAGATATTTCAACAATTATTACATCAACAGGATCACCATCCACTACAGCTGAATCAAATATTCCTATCACTCAGCCTAGTCTGCCATCTTCCACATCTGAAGCAGCCAGTTCTCAATCTACAATATCATTTTCTACTACGTCACTTCCATCTGAAACAAGTACAAACAGTTCTGAATCAATATCTCCAAGTATTACAGAATCTGTTTCATACTTGCCACCAGAGAGCAGTACAACGTCTAGCCCAGAAACAACTACTATGTCATCTTCCATTGCATTTGAAACAAGTACTACTAGTTCTGAATCTATACAATCATCTTCCACCATATTACCAATATCTGAAACAACTACGGCCAGTTTTGAATCAATATCTCCAAATATTACAGTATCCGTTTCATATTTGCCACCAGAGAGTAGTACAACATCTAATTCAGAAACAACTACTGGGTCATCTTCTACTGTACCTGAAATAAATACAACTAATTCTCAATCTACAGAATCTTCTTCTACTATATCACTTGTATCTGAAACAAGTACGACCAGTTCTGAATCGATATCTCCAGATATTACCGTATCCGTTTCATATTTGCCACCAGAGAGCAGTATTACACCAACATCAGGAACTACTATAACCAGTTCATCTTCTGGAACAGCGCAATGCTCAGAAGAAGGTTTTTTCCCAAATCCGAATGATTGTACGAAATTCTATCGTTGTGTATATTCTCAAAATGGATTACAACGATATGACTTTGACTGTGCACCTGGTACGGCTTGGGATCAGACTCTTCAAACTTGTAACTATATTGACCAGGTAACTTCTTGCTCTTCAGATAATAAAGATCATATTCAAGGATCTTCAAGCACTTCTACAGTATCTGATTTAACAACACCTAGTAGTTCTACTATTACTACTATTAGTTCAATTACTAACAGTACGTTAATTCCTACAAATACGAGTACAACGGAAATACAATCATCGAGTAGTGAAAGCTCAACTTCTGTATCCTCAACTTCTTCGATATCTTCTACAGAATCAAATATTTCAGACTGTACTTCGAAAAATCCTAACAATATCATAGTTTGTAACAAACCAGGTTTCTATCCGCATCCAACACAGTGTAACAAATTCTATCGTTGCGTCGATAATGGGAATGGTTTTAACGTATATTATTTCGATTGTGCACCTGGAACTATATTTGATCCTAGCATTAGCGTATGTAATTATCCTGAATCAGTCTATCCTCCAAGAGATTGCAAAATACCTACGTCGAGTCCGTCTACTAGTACAGAACAAACAACATTTTCTACTGAATTTACAACACAGTCGATAACAACTGAAGAAATTGAATCTACAACTTCATCCTTGACGCAAACGAGCACAACTATAGAATCAAGTACGCAATTTACTTCTGAATCAACAACAGAATCTACATCTGAAACAACGTCTGAATCGTCTACAATTGAATCAACATCTGAATCATCAACGACTTCAGAATCCACAACTGAATCAAATTCAGAATCTACATCTCAAATATCAACCGAATCTACATCTGAAATAAACACAGAGTCTACATCTGAAGCAATCACTGGATCCACTTTTGAAACTACTACTATCTCTGAAGTAACCATAGAATCTACGTCTGAATCAACTAGTGAATCCACGACTCAGGCAACTGCAGAATCAACATCTGAAACAACTAATGAATCTATATCTCAAGCAACTATAGAATCCACAGAATCAACTTCAGAAACTATTACAACTGAAGTAAGTACAGATTCTAGTTCTAGTATAACGATAAAATCAACTTCTGCAGGAACTACTGAAAGTAATACGGAATCCAGCTCGGAACAAATTACTGAATCCACTGAAATATCTACTTCAACGACAGAATCTCAAAAATCGACTACACAAATATCTATTTCTACAATGGAACCTTCTATTCAAACGCCTTGTCCAATCGGAAATTTAACTGACGAACAAATAGCACTAATTTGTCCAACAGGTTTCCGAAGACATCCAAAATACTGTAATTTATTTTATCAATGTACTATTGAAGGTAAGATGGAGATAAACGTACTTGTATTAAGCTGTCCAGAGGGAAAAATTTATGATGAAGAAAAAATGCAATGTTTATCTGAAAGTAAAGCCAATAAAGCTTGCACTGGTAGTAAAGCAATTGGTAGATTTTATAGAAGATTGGAAAAGAGTGAAGTATCTCCTGTAAGTATACCATTTTACATAATTTGATATAAGATTTTATATAAGTTTATATAATGTTTATGCATTTTACTTAAAATATATATGTTTCATTTTTAGATAAAGGTGTCGAACGAATCATTTTGTCCGGAAGAAGGTCATTATCCTTATAAATTAGGTTGCAGCAACATATTCTATAATTGCAAACGAGATTTCAATGGTAATCTTCAGGCTTACATGTATAAATGCCCACAAAACTACTTGTATTGGTCGGTTTCGAGAAGATGTGAACGTACTGTACGATTACCAATGTGTGCATTATTTGCGCGTGAAGATATTGAGAATTGGGATAAGAAATGGAAGATTCCAGTAGAAAAAATTAATTTGTCTGCCAGAAACTTAAAGTTTATAGATCATTAAATAATATTTTCTTTATCTCGATAGAAAGTTTTAATAGTTCGAAAGGACAGTAAACTCTCAGGATAATTTCTGACGTTATCTTGTTTTATAATTATATTTGAAGGAAAAATATTAGAATATATCTAAATATCTGCACAACATGGCTACGGAAGATCTCATAAAAAAATATTCAGATCTTCAGCAGTCATCTTGTGACAATTAATTAGTCTATATCGATTTATGTATAGAAATTAATTCGTAATAATTGTTGAAAAATATAACTAGAATTTTCTTACGATTTTTCGCTATGAAATCGTAAAGTCGTTGGAAAATACATTGCGAAAGTTGGGATTTTTGGTTGAGGGACTTGTATGCAATATTCAACTGTATTCAGTAATTTGTGATACATATTTGAACATTTTTATACGACTACGTATTCATAATTTTATAATAACACTTTATTTTAAAACACTTTATAACATAATATGAAATTTTATGTGCATATAAAGAAACCTTAGCACCATATTCTGAATACAGTACAAAATTAACTTTGCAAAGATAATTTTGTATATAATTATATGTCAATTATTCTAATTGTTCCTTCCTTTATATAAAACATTTCATTTATTATCTTTATTTCTTTCTATAATTTTTATGTTTATAGAAAGATATCTATGTTAAAATATTACTTATTTTAAATAAGTAAAAAAAAGTGCTACATAATGCGTTTATTACAATTTAGTGATAAACATGAAGCATTTATAGAATTGTTGTTGAATGTGTATAAATATTGTGTGTGTCTGTATTAGATTTTTTTGCAAATTGATATCAATAAATAAATAAATTTTTTGATGAAGTAAAAAACAGTTTTACAATTTTTTTTATTTTATTGATTGTGACAACATAGATTATCATTCTAAAGCTTTAAAAAATTTTTTTTTATTATGTTTATAATATTGTTTATAATATTGAATCAATTACAAATATTTTATCAATTTTTGATTTCAGATATATTTTGAAAATTTAAAAATTTATTAAATCAAATCGATTGTCTCGTTTGTTTCTCGCACAATCGATTGCATTGGTCGATTATAATCTACATGCATATGAACAAATCACGTGATTAATACTCATATTTTACTATATTACAGTCAGTAGAACAGCAGTGCTGTGTACGAAGTAGTGGTTGTTAAATTGAGTTAATTGTCAGTTATACAAAAATATTCGGAAAAGTTTAAGCATTTAAAGAAAATTCTAAATAAAAATTATTTTTGAGCAAAATGTTTCGTAGTTCGCTTACTTTTGATAAATTATTAGGTAAATTTTTTTTCATTATCAAGTGAACAAAATGTCCGATTGTCAAATTATATTTTTAATTTTTTCGTTAGATAAAGCAACGAGTCATTTGCATCTTGAACCTGATTGGGTAGCAATACTCCAAATATGTGATTTAATACGTCAAGGAGACGTACAGTAAGTGAATATTATCATTTAACCTAAAGCTAACCTTACTATTTTTTAATATGAAATGATGAAACAATAATGTTAGTTTTAAAACATATGTATATATTTTTAAAGTTATTTTTCAAATTCAAAATTATTTAAACCTTCTTAGTTTTTTTATATATATATTTTCATCATGATAACAATAATATTTAATTATTATTATTAATATCTTATTATTTTTATATGGATATTTAATAAAAAAGAAATCAAATTTTATATATTATGTATTTTTACATATACAGACCAAAAGCAGCACTCGCAGCTATAAAAAAGAAAATGACAAATGCAAATCCACATGTAGCTTTATTTGCTTTATTGGTAAGAAAACTTAATATTTTTGTTATTTATTAATTATTATTTATATTAGAAACATGTTGTTTTGTTATTAAGGTTCTAGAATCTTGTGTTAAAAATTGTGGTACATTGATACATGATGAAATTGGTACCAAACAATATATGGAACAACTTAAAGAATTAGTAAAGACAACAACACATGAAAATGTTAAACTTAAAACTTTAGAATTGATTCAAGCTTGGGCTCATGCATTTCGTAATAGTCCTAAATATAGAGCAGTGCAAGTATGTTAAATAAAAATCCTTATATGTTGTATTTTATTTTTAATAATATAAAATATTAATATTAATAAAATATTTAGGATACTCTTAACATAATGAAAGCTGAAGGACATAAATTTCCTACTTTAAAAGAAAGTGATGCTATGTTTATTGCTGATACTGCTCCAGCATGGGCAGATGGAGATGTATGTCATCGTTGTCGAGTATCATTTGGAATGGTACAAAGAAAACATCATTGTAGAGCATGTGGTCAAGTATTTTGTAGTCAGTGTTCAAGTAAAGTATCTACACTGCCTAAATTTGGAATTGAAAAGGAAGTTAGAGTTTGTGAAGCATGTTATGAACAACTTAATAAGTAAGTTTTTCACATTTTTATTATAATATATTATAATTTTTATTTTGTTTTCAATTATGTCATTTATTTTTATAGACCATCTACAGCTCAAATTAAAGAAGCAGATTTACCTGCTGAATATCTTAACAGTTCTTTAGCTCAACAACAGCAAGTATGCAATTGCATAAAAAAATTAAAAATTAAAATGAAAATTAAAATGATGTATATAAAATAAAAATATTCTATTTTATTAGGTACCTCCTAGAAAAACAGCAGCTGAGTTACAAGAAGAAGAAGAACTTAATCTTGCTATAGCTTTAAGTCAAAGTGAAGCAGAACATCAAGAGAAAGAAAAAAAAAGAGGAAACCGTGCAACAAAAATAAATCCTCCTAATACACGTGTTGTGAGAACATCTTCACCACCACCATCACCTGTTTGTTTACAAAAACACAAAAAAAATAAATATATAGGATGTTTTTTTTATCTCGCAAAATTCTTATAAAAAATTATTAATTATTTATATTTAAAATATCAATTTATAAAATATTTTAATCTATTATCTGATAATAATAATTTATAATTGACTCTAGTCCAGTAGGATAATCTTCATACTAACACATAGAAAACACAAAATTTTTTTTATTAGCTATTTTTTCTAGTTAAAATTTATAGAACACATAAGTATTAATAAACAAGATAATAGATAAATAATAGTAATATATTTTATAGAAAATATTCAGATAAATTGATTACTAAAATCTGAAATTTTATGATTCTATTTATGTTAAAATCTTTTTCACTATAAAAAACTTATAAAAAAATAATTTGCAACATAATATTTTTTTTTCAAAGCAAAATTTTTTAATAAAAATATTTTTATTAAAATATTATATATTATTATTAAGTCTATATTTTTATTTTGCGAGATAAAAAAAAACACTTTATATATATTGTAAATGTATTATAAATTTTATTTTTCAGCAAGAAGAAGCAGAAGTTGATCCAGAACTTGCTAAGTACTTGAATCGTAAACGTTGGGAACTGAGACAAAGTGTACTTGAAGAGCATAGTTCCAGAGCAGATGTTACAAGTCCTTCAGCTCCTAATATAAGTAGTCCAATGCCACAAAAAGTTATAATTACAAAACAACAAAATGGAGAAGTTGATAATCAAATGGAAGAATTTGTTAATGCTTTACGTTCTCAAGTTGAAATTTTTGTTAATAGAATGAAAAGCAATTCATCAAGAGGAAGATCAATTGCTAATGATAGTTCAGTACAAACTTTGTTTTTAAATATTACTGCTATGCATTCCAGGTTTGTTTTAAAGAATATTTTTAATTTATATATGTACAAAATTTTATCATATTATAAATTTTTTTAGATTATTGAGATACATTCAAGAACAAGATGATAGTAGAGTATATTATGAAGGTCTTCAGGATAAATTAACACAAATGAAAGATGCTAGAGCTGCTTTAGATGCTTTACGAGAGGAACATAGAGAAAAATTACGAAGACAAGCAGAAGAAGCTGAAAGGCAAAGACAAATGTTGATGGCTCAAAAATTGGCAATTATGAGAAAGAAAAAACAAGAATATTTGCAATATCAACGTCAGCTTGCTTTACAAAAAATTCAAGAACAAGAAAGAGAAATGCAAATGAGACAAGAACAACAAAAGCAACAATATATAATGGGTATACATATAAGTTCAATAAAGTAAATTGAACTAAATATGAAATAATTTTTATTTATACATTAAATATGATTTAGGTGGTTATCAAGCAGTTTCTGGTTTTATTGGACCATCTCAAGGTTCACCTGTTCGTCATGTTCAGTATCAAACACCAGGAACTAACTATAATCCTATGTCGCCAACTAATCAAGGATTTATATATGGGCAACCTTCTATGAAACAATATCCCATGCAAGGTTATAATATACCACCAATGAATTCTATACCACCTCATGTAATGGGACCAATAACAAATCAAGAGCAACCAACTGATTCTGTCCAGGGACATGAGGCGATGGGTCGAGTTTCTGTTTCTGGACCAGGAATGGTTAGTATAATTCTAAATATATTTAAATATATAATTATAAATACATTTATATATATTTGTTTTCAATATTTCTAAAAAATATTTTGATTCATATATTTTATTTAATTGTTTTATATATTTTTTTTTGAAGATGTCTCAAATTACAAATCCCATACCGCAACTTCAGCAGACAGGTGGGCATCAAATGGGACCTCCATCACAACAAGGTCCTCCACCCAGTCATATGACACAAACACAACCAACAGCAGTGCATATGCCGCCGCATCAGGGTCCACAAATTACACAGGCAGGACCACCAAATCAAATTCCTCATACTATACCTCAGATACCACAAAGTCATATGGGTCCATCACCTGCACAAATGGGACCTGGAGCACACGGCCCTCCAGGACAAGTCGTTGGTCTGCAAATGGGATCTCAACAATCGTCTTCAATGTCAGGTCCTCAAGGATCTTCGATGCAACCTCACGTTTCAAATACACCTATTTCATCTCAAGGATCAGCAACAATTCAAATACCACCTGGAACTACAACTGGTTCGATTTTAACATCGAATCCTCCAATACAAGGTTCTCAAGCACCTGGTGTACCAACTATGCAAGGTATAACTCAAGTTCCAGTATCTCAAGGACAACAATTACAATATCAACCACCAACTTCTCTACCAGCTGCATCAAATGAATCTTCCCAAGTAAAAGAGGATTCGAAACCAGAAACAGCAGAATTAATTTCTTTTGATTGAATGAATAACTTGTGCATACAAGTTAACTTATAATAAGAAATGCATTTAAGGTAATCATTTTGCATACCAATTTTAATCTTAATTTGGCATTAATTGTTTCAATTTGATGATAAAATTTTTCAAATGTTGTTTATAGAATTAAAAAATATATAAACTTAAAATCACTATTGGGAAATCTAAAATAGTGATTTTCTGGATTGTGTAATAATGAATAATATTTTACAGTATACGGAATGATATTTATGAAAATAAGAAAATATTTATTTCATTATTGGTGTTTATTTTATGTTATAGAAATTTCCAACAATAATATATACACAAATTAAATATATGATTTTTGTTGCATAATTGTTGAATATTATCTGATGAATAATTATAATATTTAAATAACAAAAACATACATTTTATGTATAAGCATGTAGATATAATGTATGTACAAAATATTTATGTTACATAGCATAAAACTGAAGAAAACTAATTTCACCTATATATTGACTTTTTACTAAATATATATCACTTTTTTTTTATAAAATTAATTTTAAAATATTATTTTCCTTATAGAAAAGAAAAATGAAACATATTTACGAAATACAAGATATTTAAAATTTTTAATTATAGTAAAATTTTTTATTATATTAATCAAACATTTTTTCTTAATTTAATACTGCATTTACATTTTTATTTTTTTTTTCTTAAAATATTTAATAAAAAAAAATTTCGTGCTTTTTTTTTAAATTTATTTTTGTTTCCAATCATATTGTTTCCACTTGACCTTTTCTTCGTGGTTTCACTTCTTGTGGACAGGTGAATGATGTTTCTTCAGAATGTTTTCTAATCACAGTTGATGACTCACCATTAGTAGAACAAGCAGAAATTTGACCATCTTTTTTTTCTTGGCATATATGTGATATATTTATTCCATTAGAAGTTAAAGATGCTTTTCGAAGCCGCATATCTTCTAAAGGAATTTCTTCACTTCGTGGTCTTGGCATTTTTGGTGAATTATCTCTAGATCGTAAACCATTTTCGTGACTTTTTTCATTTGAAACAGTATCGCTGCGTTTTGAAGTTGACGATGAAAGACCGGGAGTAGGTCTGGTAATATTTTCTCTACGCATTTGTGCTGCAAATCCAGGAACTTTATTTACTGTGAACATTGGACGCGGTTGATGATCTTTCGATCTTGAACCACGTCCTATTAATCCTGAAAATTACACTAAAATGTTAATTTTTATAACTTTTATCAAATTTATTTATTTTTGCAATAATATCTCTTACGTTCATGTCGAAAACCACGTAGTGCATAATTTGGTGGTGTTGTAGCGTGCGGTATGCTTGTAGGAATGTCCAGCAATCTTGCAATTTGAGTCATTTTCTTTTGTCTTGCTTTTATTCGTCCTTTTGTTAGCCTTTAATAAAAAAATCAATACAAAATAAAATATATAACAAATATTCATTATATTACATAAGCTTACCTTTGTTTCGCGGCCATACATCTTATATGATCATCGAAAATGAATTTTGTTGATAATAGTGGAACACGATTGCCAGTACTACTACTTAAAGGTTTATAAATTGTTAAGTGTAAACATCTAGAATCATCTTTGTCACCTGCGACTTCGATATCTTGCAGAAATCCTACCAATTTTGCTACACCCCAACCGAGTTTACTAGTATCAGGTTCAACGAGAATTAATTGTACTACATCGATGACGAGAAAACGACGAATTTTCTGGCCATCTTTCCATACAACTGTACATGCGATTAAGTCGCTATTATCTATATAAAAAAATAATTGCAATTTAATATTTGTATAAATGAATATTTAATTCGAATATAAAAAACAAAGTAACTTTTACTTAGATCAAGAACATTATCAACTTGAATACAATTAGCTGGATTCGTTAATGGCAATTGTGTTTCTGCTTCCATATTAAGAGTCAATGATAAATCTCTTATTAAAAAGAATACTCTTATAGCGCGTCTTGCTCTTTCAACCTATATAAACGTTAATTTTGTTTCTTATTAGTTTAAGAACTCATATTATATTAATAATAAAATAAAAAATTTAATCTTCAAAATATTTACATCTCCACATGGTAATCTTTTAGTAAATTCGATACCCGTCATTGGAGTTCCTGTTGGTGGTAATAAAATATTACTATCCATCATTAACCATTCGACATTCAAAGGTCGTTTTTGAATTTCACTATATTCATCTTCAAACATATCTAGAAATATATCTTCACTCTAAAAATAAAATCAAATATTTTTTTATGATTTTTGATATTTCAGAAAAAAAAATTCTAATAACAGACCTTATAAAAATTTTTTAATAATGATGTACTTTGTTCTTTGGCTGCTTGAATTGCTGCCAAATGTGAATCTTTTAACATGCTTTGTCCTTCTGACATTACTAATTGTATTAGTAATTTAATTGTCAATTCTAGAGTAACAAGTCTCACTCTTGCATCTAATAAAAATATTATTTGTCGATTATTATTTAAAAAATTAGAATAAACATTCTATAAAATGACTCACTTGTTTGACAACTTAATGTTATGATATGAATCAGTCTATCTATTAAAATTTCATTATATGAATTCGTCGTTGAATTTTGTGAATTGCATAAAATTGGATCCAAAGTTTTACGATCTATGCCCTTAAAAATTTATTTAATTAAAACAAAAATAAAATCTTATTACATACAATATTTGTAAAATATTTTACCTACTTGATTGTTAGCTAGAGCATATAATAAACATAATGCAAATAGAGCGGCATAATCATTTTCTGTACAAAATAAAGAATTTAAAATAGTTTCTAAAAATGGCTTATTTGATAATGATTCAGTTACATTTTTTTGAGCATGAGGTGTTAAAGGACTTTCTAATGCTAATCTTTGTTCTTTTTCTTCATCAGTAACATTTAAGTGTTTGATTTCTTCTAAATCTTCAGTTGGAATGCTTATTTCTTGTTGTTCTGGGCTCATAAGTATAGGCATATCTCCTGATGAAGCAGTATCAAATGATGTACTGGCATGATTTATTTCTAAAACTTCTTCACTTCCATTCTCACTATCTTTTCTTTCTAAATTATTTTCATCTTCACAAAGTTCATCTGATATTGTTAATGATTCACTTAAATTTTCTAAAGATTTTTCCAAACTTTCTTTTGGTGGTGAAAAAGCAATTGGCTTATCTGATGAAATATTACCATACATTTCAAGTACTTTACTTGCACCTGTTTGTATTGTTTCTAAATCTGATAATAGCATTACTGCTGCTAATGTATGTACAAGAGGACCATGAGAAACTATTAGAAATACTTGAGAGAGTAAAAACAAAGCTACAACAATGCTCACATGTTTTCTTTCTTCCTATGAATTATAAATAAATTAAATTTAAATTATTATCATATCAAATAATTCTAGATATAATTAAGAACATACCTGATTTTGGCACAGAAGATTTTTGTATTTCATAAGTGAGTAAACATATAATGGAACTAATAATTTATGAAGCAAATGTTCTGATAAAACTTTATTTAAATCAGATATATTTAAACAAAGAATGTCATTTAAATAATGCAAGTGATCCAAATGTTCTGCTACTAAATCTGATAATCTATTTTGGCTTTGATGACTGAAATATATATGTATATATATATAATATGTAATAAAAATATATATGTAAATATATATGTATATATATATATATATATATATAGATTATGAAATATCTTACAATTATTTAATTATATTTTTTTTAAATAATAACTTACTCAGCATCATTTCTAACACAAGTATCAAGTTCTATAATATGATTACCAATAAACCATACAAGATTGCTGAAATAGGGAGCAGCAGTGCGATCTCTTATAAATGCTAACATAGAAGCATCTTCTACTCGATATACATTTAATGTTAAAGTTCGCACTGCTATACGAACCATTCCTTCTGAGTGATTAAAAAATTTGATTGCTTCTGTATATAATGGAAAATCATTTGTGTGCTGATAAAAAAAATCAGAAATTAAAACACATTCTTTTTTGTATACCAAGTGCAGAATTTAAATGATGATGATAATGAAAATGATCACAGTAAAAAGCATAGTATGAATAAATTAATTATAAATACATATAGATATTATAACATTAAATTGGGAAGAAATAGTAAAAAATTATTATTAAAATTAATGAATATGATGAGATTAGCAAAAGTGAAATAATAGACACAGAGGATTATCATGTGTACCTCGTTTACCTCGTTATAAAAAAAATGTATGGTATGCGCATTTAACTTCAAGCTTAAAGTCTTTAAAAAACTGATATAATATGCCATCACTTCTTCATCACTGAAGTCAAATTTGTGCACTATTATACTGTTTACATGATTATTACTTAGTAAATAATCTGAAAACATATATTTTTTTAAAATTTTATCAAAAGTGATTAATCAAATTTATAATTTTGATTATAAACTTACATAAAGATGTTTCATTACGTATATTTTCAAATAAAATGTTTAAAGTTTGTAATAATTGAACACATACATAGCTTCCACATTTTTGCTTCATTATACGTAGAAAAAATGAAAGCATGTTTTTTTCCAGAAAGAAACTAATAAAGAATATTCAGTTATTATTTATTATACAAAAAATTTATTAATGATTTATATGATCAAATAGCAACTGTATTATAAGAACTTACTCAAATACACTGCTATCATTTTGATCACCCCATATTAAAATTTCAGCTATAGAACGAAGAGTTTCTACCAATAAGCCTCTATTATTTTCAGATACTGTTTGATTTTTTGAAAGAACATGGTATAAATATCTATATATAATAATAAACAAAAAGTAAAAGTTTACATATAGTTTATATATATACATATATATATATATATATGTATATATATACATACTTAAGATGTTCTAAAGAATGAGGATTCTTGGGCTTCCACAGCCCTCCACCAAACCAGCTTCGACTTCGAAACATTTTTTAGCAATACAACTGCATTTGGGTGGTGTCTTGCATTAAATTCATATTCCTTTTGTTTCTTGTCTTTTTTTTTCTTTTTTCTTTTTTGTTAAAGAAATATTACCGACATTTGTTTATGTTATTAAAATTATAATTATTTAATGTTTATTTAAAATTTTTATAAACATTAAAATGATTGTCGAAATGGTAATAAAATTTAATACATTATTCAGGTTCAGGTTAGAATTACTTTTTTATTATATTTTTATTTTTGCTTTAATTATTAATTACTATAATTTCATATAAAGTGTATTTACATTTTTTATACATTTTTTTAATTACACAATTAACAGTTTTTAAAATTATAATAATCACGTACTTTCAATTTTACGCGACGCAAAACGAAGCCTACCCTCCATTACTGAATAATCAGTGAATCATGAAACTACATGTTAGGTTAGTTTAATGTCACTTATTATTATTATTAGAAATGTTAAAATTTTTATTTATAAAAAATATGATATATTATTAATATATTATTAAATTTTATATAGATAATGTGAATATAAATAAACAGATAGAAAAAATAAAGAGGAAATATCAATATAGTTATGTTGACATGGAATGAGATATCAAAGTTCTTATATTGAAAAAATTAATATAAATATTTAAATAATGAGAGTATTGGAATTGTACAGTGGTATTGGTGGAATGCATTATGCCCTTCAAGGTAAACTATTGTATCATTATATTTTAAATAAATTTAACCTTTATATTATTGAAGAAATTTAACCTCAAAAAAAATTTTTAATTAAAATTTTTTATTATTATGAATAATATTATATTTTAAATAAAATACATAATTATTAGAAAAAATTTTATTTTCAGAAAGTGGTATCAAAGGTGACATTGTTGCAGCAGTTGATATAAATACTGTTGCAAATAATATATATAAATATAATTTTCCAAATGTATTACTTTTGAATTGTAATATTCAATCACTTTCTGCACAAGAGATAAATAATTTAAATATAGATACTATATTAATGAGTCCTCCATGTCAACCTTACACCAGAATAGGACTTCAGAAAGATATGTTGGATAACAGATCTTCTTCATTGCTTCATGTTCTTTCATTGATTCCTCAAATAAAAACATTAAAATATATTCTCCTTGAAAATGTAAAAGGATTTGAAAAGTCTGAAATGAGAAATGCTATATTAAAATGCATAAATACTAATGGATTTAATTATAAAGAATTAATTCTAAGCCCTTGTCAATTTGGTATTCCAAATACCAGATATAGATATTATTTATTAGCAAAAAAAAATAATCTTGAATTTTGCTTTGATCAATCTATATTAAATTTTGAATTATCAGATTCTATTTTAAAAATTCTTCCTAAAAGTAAATATAATTTATTAGCAGAAAAAAGCTATACTCAAAATTCTAAAACAGATAAAAATTGTTATACATTGGAAAATATTCTAGAGCATGTTGAAGGATCACAGTATTTAATTCCTAAAAAATTGTTGGAAAAAAGAGTTTGGTTAATGGACATACGAACATCACAAAGTAATGGTTCTTGTTGCTTTACAAAAGCTTATAGCCACTATGTAGAAGGGACAGGTTCTGTATATTGTCCATATTCAGAAAAAACAATTAAAGAAGCATTTTCAGAAGCAAATAAGTATGAAAGACAATCATTAGAAGTATCAAAAATTCTGGAAAAATTAATGTTACGTTATTTTACACCTAGAGAAATATCTAGATTAATGTGTTTTCCTGAAGAATTCACATTTCCAGAATATATAACAGATAAACAAAAATATAGACTATTGGGAAATTCAATTAACATATATGTGGTTAGTAGATTAATATTTTTATTATATACTGAGAGGAAGATTACATAATATATTTATATAAATATATCTCATATATGTTTCTAATTAAAAAAAAATATTTTTTTATATTTTAAAACAGAATTAAAAAATCTTGATAATTTAAAAATATTTATAAAAAAATTAAACATTAGATAAATAAATGCTATATAGTATATTTAATCTTCAATATAAATACAAATCATTTATAATTATTGTAATTGATTGCAAATATTGCAATCTAGCATTTACAATTTTATAGTTAATTATATATTTTATATAATTCTTATATTTCATTTTCAACTTTGATCAATTCTTAGAAATAATATATTTAGTAAATAATTGTTCAATATCTTTATTATTTCAATACAAAATTTTAAAATACTTAAATAAATATTTTACATAGTTTCTAATTCAGGTGGAATGTGAATCTTCTTTTCTAAAGCAAATTTTTTTAATGCTTGATATTTAGAATGCCAAGATTCAATTTCTTCTCTCATATGATTATTGTCTTCCTGCATAGCTTCCATATCACGATATTCTTGTGTTTTCTCTGATTCTAATTCATCTTTTTGCTCAATTCTTTTGATACGACAACTAGCTGCATATCCTCTGTTTTTTAATGTTCGTCTACGTTGCTTCATACGTACTATTTCTTCTCTAGATAGTCCACGCAATTTCAGCTGCCTGTTTAAATCTCTTACTGATATAGTTACTAGTTCATCATCGCTAATGTCTAAACAAGGTCCAGGTGATAGAGGATCCTATATAAAAATTGATCATATCTTTTTATTAATTATGTAAAATAAGAAATAAAAAAATTTTTTACATTTTTAGATATTTTATGTTATTTAAATTTCTTGTTTTGTAATAATTATTAAAATTAGTTTCTTAATTTATTATTATTATAAAAAAATATATTTTTTTCAAGGAATTTATAAATGACACTTTGTTTTCTTCTACGTCATTGATAGACTTAGAAACATGATGCATTGATAAGAAAAAATTGTGCATTATGCAGGAAAACAACGTACCATTTTTATAGATCGTTTTCCATCCATGGACATTTCTTTTTAACGGAATTTTTCAAGTTACAATGTCAAAAAACCACCAAAGTTCTGATTTTACTTTAGCTTTTACGCTTTGAAGAAAAATTTGCTTAGTCATCGTAGAATCTGTTGCTGGTCAGTTCATCCATTGGAACGATGTAGATATCTTTCTAAAAACATAATCTTTTTCGTTCATTTATTATATATTCATATAGATTTATGAAAATTGTATTAATATTTCGTTGAAAATATATAATTATATTTTCCTTACGTTATTGAAAATTATAAAGCAATCGTATTTGATTTTTGAAGAAATCACATTATGTCCATATTTTGAATTGTATAGATGGCGCACCATGATATTAAGCGAAATATATATATATCTATATACTTTTATTCGAGTTATAGTATTTCACAATAGAGGGCTACTTTTCGTTTATACATATATAGATTTAACACAAGTAAGGCGGGTTTTGTGAATCATAATGATTAATCTTTACTGTAAAAATTTAACATGAATCATGTGTTTAGTTTTAATTTCTTATCATTAAGAGTGAGTAAAAGAAAATAATATACGTTCAGTCATGGTATTCTTATTAAGTTTGCATTTTTTAAAAATTTTTACTATAAGTTAAAAAATTAATTTCACATTTTTTAAATATTGTATTCTTTTGTTAAATTATTTTTTTGTTTTATTGTTACTATGCAATATTTATATTTTATATATAATTACATACAAAGTCTTTAGAAACGTTAAATTTTGTTCAAATGTTTGCGTAGTATTTCCGATGTTTCAGTAATGCAGATGGCGTCTTTAAATCATTCAAATGTTGTCAAAATTTTTTTACAATGACATTAATTTTATTTTTTGTTTATATTTATTAGTATTTAGTTGGTTCAATATTAATAGATAGTGAAATTTTTTACAGTTTTATTTATAAATGCATACGTGTAAAATAAAATAGTAAAAATAGTAATTTAATATATATAATAAAAATATGTTACATATCACATTTTTGGCGTTATCCATGAATTTTTACGTATTAGTTAAAATAACAAATAAAATAAATTTTCACTAAATAAACACAATTGAATGTATAATAATTAGTAATAATAATTGAATTATTAATCATAATGAAAAATAAATGGAAAATAAATAGCTAAATACAAATATTAATAAAATAATATATATTTGTAAAATAAAAAGGAAAAATTAGAATTTTCAAAAATGTTAAGAATAATATAATAATGTAAAAATCAATTTAATACGAATAAAATACATTTATAATAAATTAATTTAATCTAATGCGAATAATTAATTAGATTAAAATTTCATATTATAATATTTCATATTATAAATATAGATTTTAAACAATTGAAGTAAGATTTAATTTGTAATTTGTATCATGTTTCATAATGGATTATATCTAATACAATTTTGAATAATATTAATAATATTAATTAATAATTTAATAAAATAAGAAAAATCTATATATGATTCATTTAAAAAAATTATTTAAATTTTTAATTTATTTAGAAAAAATTATACTTTATTGTGAAACATCTTCATTTTAAAATGCTATAAAATATATTATATATTTATATTACATTATTAAATTATACATCAAATCATTAATCTTTTTTTTTTATTACTATTATTTTTATTATATAAGAAAGAAAAAATCAGTATTGCAGTAATAGTTATTAACTTTTTATTTTTTTCTATTTCAGATCCAGAGAATGATTATTATCTCTTAGTAATTTAATAGCTGAAAAAATGACGACTGGTAGCAAAAGAAAGAAGAGAAGAAGAACAAAAAGATATGACACTATAGATGGTAAGAAAAAAAATATTCATTAAGTGAAAATATAAATGGATTATTGTGTTCAGGAAATATATTTATAAATTTCATAATAAACGTTTTTTTATGCAGTGATTCTTAAATCAGTTTTTAGTTTTTATTATTTTTATTTATTATTCTTATTGTTTCTTTTTTCATATTTTTGCTTAGAAAATTGGTTAAAATATTTTTAATCGACTTTGTTCAACAACAACATGAATCTCATTTATATTTTCCATATATAAATATGTTTTGATTTTCTTTTTTTGATTCAATGATTTGTCGCATTGCGGTTAATCGAATGTCTACCTATTTCCCTTTACAACTGCAGTGATCGACTTGTGAATGCTTTTGTCGTGTTTTGGAAGAGATACGATTTTCTTAAGAGAACTTAGGAGAAATGCCAATGCAGCATATTGGGCAAAGGGATTCGTTTCTTAAAATGACAAAAAAGGATGAAAGATGTAATTTAGAAGATATCATAGAAAGAAAAGATATATTTTGAAATATAATTTTATTATTGTAAATATCAATTTTTGTTCTTCAGTCATTTTTACAATTTTTATCTTGAACAAATTTATAATTTTTAGGATAGATATATACTACGAATATTATTAAGAAATTTCATTTTGCATTTACAATAAATGAAAAGATTTATTTGATAGATTTATAACTCAACAGTTTAACTCTAGACTTATGAGGATAAATCTTTTTTATGTTTTGATTTGATTCTAAATTTAATTGATATTACAATAATGGAAAAATTTCTATAAAATATTAATATAAATTTAAAATTTGTACGTGTAAATTGATAAAGTAATTTCAATTGAAGATGATTTTCATAGTAACGCAATTTGTTTAAAAAATATATAATTCATCTTAATTGAATCAATTATAATTTAATTTGATATTTCATTTAATTTATAATATAACTCCTTTGATCTTTAAACAGGATTAGTTATGTATCAGTTCACTGATATGGTATAACGAATAATTATTATAACACATAAGATAATGAATAGATAATTGAAGCTATTGTTTGATTATTATCTAAATTAAAGTTATTACTCTGGAAGATCATGGTACTTACTATTAAACAGCTTATTCATTACTGCAAGTTCATTAATATATACCAAGTATTCCAGACAGTATCTTGATCTGTACGGTCATTATTAATCAAAGACACTTAAGTTTGAAAATTCATTTTGAAATTTCTTCAAAGTTCCGAGATCATTTTCGATAACGGAATATCCACGAAATTTGATAAATTAGCTAAAAACTCATCTATATCCAAATCCAATCCAATTCAATATAATGATTTAATTGAGTAAACAAAGAATTAAATTTCATTTTCAAAATATAATAATTTAATTATTTCGCTTGTCCCTTTCCCCTAATTTTTTATTTTCCCAGTTGACCCCTTTAAGGAGTTAATCCCGGTCGACGATGAGTATGACGATTCCTTAAAGTTCTTAAAACTTGTTGGTCGCGATAGCCCTTGAAGTTTACGTGTTCCTTATCGTGTTTATCGTCGTCGACACACCGGGCGTCGTTTCGACGTTCTCGGTCGTTCTCGGACGTGTTCGGGCATCGCGCCGACGTTCCGTCGCGACGCAGCTGACAGTCGGTGGCCGAGCATCGCGACGCGCGCATTGAATAAACGTGCTACAATTTTTATTCGTGACACGCGACGAATCTTTTCTCGCTTTTTTTTTGTCCTCCCCCTTTTAGAGAAGAAATCTATCGAATAAACCGTGATAAATTAATCTCGATCGCAGTAAACGGGTTTTGGGTGGCCGTTTTCTCTTCCCTATCCCGATCGTGGACCACCGGGAACTACGTGGGACGAAAGGAACACGTCGCAACTCGAAACTGCAAAAAATGTCCTGCTGTCTATCACGCGGACAACACTGATGGTCTGTATCATAAATACGTGCGCGATGAGAAAAAAAGATTCCTCGAAATTGGCTCGCGGAGAAATTGCCACGCGGCTTCCGAAAGCTCGAGATCGAGGGATGATTTTATTCGGTTCGGTATGGGAACGGCAAGGGTTGGGAATATCGTGTTTATTTATAAAAAAAGAAATAGCCGATCGAACGGTTGGGAATTTTCTCTATCAGTATAGATAAGATGATTTATCTATGTGGAAAAGATGTCCTTTTTTCTTCTCGTTTTCCTATTTTTTCATATTTTCATTGCACAAATAATTGCCTTGCGTTGTTTTACATGTGGGAGTAATTTTATTTAAAAAGTCGAACTGCTCGGAAAATGAAATCGAATTATTCGATGAAATTAGTAAAAGTGAAATATTTCATTACCAGGAATTTCGACCAACGCAAAATGTAAAGGATTGTGTTTGTGTGTGTGTGTGTGTGTTCATTGATGTTTCCGGATTAGAGATTAAACAATTCTCACTCTCCCATTTTCGAATCGAATTATTTAAGAAACAACATCCGCCCTGATTTATGTCAGTATTGTGTTAATAGTAAATCGGATTGATCGTGTAAATGAAAGAGGAAACGGTAACCTTGAGAACAATCTTTCGTCCGATACGATTTTAAAGGAAATCAGAAAATCTTTCGAACGCGTTTCAAGGTTTTTTTTTCAATTTGATATGTTTACATTTTGTAAGAAGGAATCATCGTCATATATTTATTTATTCTTTTCAGAGTATTTATTATTTATTATTCGTACACCTTTGGAAATATATAAATCAATCTGATGTTCATTGATCAGAAATTTCTTCGTGTGCGAAACTTTTCACGTGTTATCACATCGTAAATTTCCTCGACAAGTTTTTTTGTCGACAGTTTCCTCTCTTTTCTGTCGAAAACAAAGTAATAGCGTCGAACAAAAGTCTTTCATCATCAAACTTGCAATAAATTGAATAGTATTAGTATGGAATAAATGACCAAATGCGAATTTCGTATATCGTTCGTTACAATAATTTGAAAAATTATCGACGATAATCTAACAATAAACGTTTTCGTTTCTTTGTATGAATTGTACATGTCCACTTATTTGGATATCCGTTCGATCGATTAATTTACAAAGCTAACGAAGTATGTTACATGCTTTGTTTCCATTTCCTTTTGTGTATATTAAAAATTGTACAAAATATTCAGGATTATCATTTCATAACAAACAGACTTATTTTCAAAGCACTTCCTTTCATATTTTTTCTTCTTTCGTTAAATTTGTCGAGTCTTGTCTTATTTCTTACGTTCCTCGTTTTCTTCTATTAATTATCCTTTCTTATCTTCATCGATAGTGTTATTTTTTAATATTTTCTCGTATTTATCTTCATCTTCTTCTGTCATCGGTTTCCTTTTTCGTTGAAGCAGTTTTAACAATTTCAAACATGAAGTTTAAAGTATAATTTTTTCCAACAATATTTCCGTATTTAATTTAAAGAATTAAAATTTATTCCTCCTCGTTACAATATCAATTGTACTTTTCACCACTTTCAATTAATACAAATAAATTTCTCTTATTCAATCCGTTTATAATTTCGTTGTTTTATTTACGAATATTTCGGAATTTTCATTAATGCATTTACCGAAAGAAAAATTATCCGTTGAGTCACAATATTCTCGATTTCTCTTTTTCACCCCGTTTCTCTGATTTGTTTCAATCGTCGAACCGTATTCCCGATTAAAGAAATCTCGTTAATTCTAAAAACGTCTCTTTTCACCGTTTCTTTAACTTCAGTCTCTCACACAACTCTTCCAGTTTCTTATCCATATATTTCCAACATAGAAAAGTGTCTTCTTCTCAACGAATCCTCGATCAAGATTCTGGATTTCCATAATTTTTACTTTGACAATTTTTCTACGAGCTCACGAACTTCTTAACGCGTATCGATTTAGTTTAACATTGGACGAAAAACGGATAATTGGATTACGTTAAATCTGAAGATTTAAAGATTTAGAAGATTTAGAAGATGACTTAATCGTGAAATTTATTAAACGCAGTGTGTGTTCCCAGTTTTTCCCAGCCGTGCGATAATCCGTTGAAAACTTTATCGTTAAAAATCGCAATCCCAGACTAACGAAATCCTCGAAATTATTCTCTCGCTTCTTCGAACATCTACGACGCGGCGACGGTTCACAAACGTGTCTCTTTGGGTTTGGACCGCGAAAAATCTTGGTGAAATCGTAAATCTTGGGGCATTTTTGGCGAGGAATTTTTGCGGCGAGCGGATTTTTCGCGACACAGACAAGATTCCTCCTCGTAGCAAGATTTCCACTCGCAAATATCGGTCTTCTATTCTAAAATAAAGTAAATTGTTCAATATTTCGAGAAGAAAAATGAATGGAATCACTGCGTGAGTTCCCTGGACACGTTATTAATGAAATTTCGTGAGGTCCCTACGCTATCGTGCTGCTAAAAGTGGAAAAGTTATTCGTTCATCTTTATAAAATCGCTCCTCCGTGTTTCGTTCCAAAGTAATCTGAAAAGTAATCGGGGAGAAAGTTGATATCGTGCGCGTGTCAAAAGGAAATTAAACAAAATTTTCCCGGTCGATTACATTCGTCCGGATTAGGATCAGAAATTGGCGATATCCCCGCAAGAATGGCGATTGTTACCGTGGACGAACGACACCGTTACGCGAAACGTAAAGCTTAAAATAGTGCGCGTGGAAATGAGATAGACCGTTTAAGGATGGACTTTATCTTCGTGAATGATATTCCCGATGGGAGAACAAATTTGCGTCTTTCCGTGAAATTTCTGTGTTTAAGTGGTGATAACGCATACTCCCTCTCTTATGCTCTACAATTCTATAAAGCTAATTATTTTTGGGTGGATTAAGAAATGATAGGGGTAACAAGATGTGTTTCTTTCCTCAAACCACTTTTCGATTATTTTATTATCATCGCGTCTCTAATTTATTTCAAATAATTGGAACAAGATATTCTTGCGAAAATACGAGTAGTTATCCTTCGTTTCTCACGGAAAAATAGAACAATCTTTTTTCGTCGAGCTAGTAATCCTCGTTCATGGTCCAGATCGATTGCAACCGATCATCAGCAATTTATTCCTGCGTCATTGCATTTTTTTTTTCCTCCCTTCCGTTCGACAGACGCTCTCGAATTCTCGAAGAGAAGATCGTTTCGACCGCTTTCGTTCACCAATATTTTTTAATTTTCCTCGTTGCTCGGTCGGGATTCTGTGCAATTTCTCCGGTTCTTGACGGTCGTATCGGGATAATCGCGGTGTCCGTGTGCCGATCGATAGCCAGTGGATGGTTGAAAATTCGAGGGCGAGGCCTCTCGCCGTGGAAATTTTATTCGAGCCGTGGCGAGTGGAAAAGTCAGCGATTTCACGATGAAACGATGAACGAGCGAGAGAGGGAATGAACATTTCGCGAGGGAGAAATAATGCAGAATAAGGGAGGGTCGATTTAAAGGTTTCATCGTTGCGATTAATTGGAATCTGGCACGAGCGGATCGTATAAGCTTCTTTGGCGTGACGATTTTCTATAGCGCGAACCGTATAACAATACGAGAATTGTTTGGGCTGGAGGGGTGGCTGGATCGCGACCAAGAATTCCAGAATTTTGAGAAAATTTGTTTTTCGCCGTCACGGACGATGAACTCGTTTCAGAGCTTTTTCTTTCAATTTTTCGCGATACGTGGATGAGATGACAAATGATAATAGTTTGACGCGAGCGATAAATGTGATTTACCACGTAAAATTGAAATTTCGATTCGAAAGTCGTTTCATTTGAATTTTGCGCGTTCTTTTTCGATCCCTCCTCAAAATTACGACGTCGCGCTTTAAAACTTTTACCCTTCCTTTTGTATAAATATTCGCAGGGATTTTGTTTCAATTAGCATCGCCCTTTTGTGAATTTCAATTAGCTGCAAGCACAGCACGATGCGACGTATCGTTATCTTCTTCTTTGTTGTTTCCGTGTCACGGCCCATTGCCGTAAATTTTTCAATAGCCACCTGTCAGCGGAAAATGAAACAGCCTGTCAAACAAAGAACATCGTCCCTACTGTTTGGCAACGCGCCAACAACTCACCGGATTTTCTTATCTCGCGTTTTCTCTTCCCCCTGCAAAAAACTAGCGGAAGAAATCGAATAGAAACGCGTCTATTCGTTTTCATTGACACCGTATGGAGAAAATGTGCAACTACGATTCAACCAGCGAGTGGTTCTTTATCTTTATCTTTTGCCAACAAAACTTAAATATATCTTCTTCGTATATACGTGTACTTCACGAGTTTCGATGATCGATGTTACGATGCATCGATCAATTTTGTTCCATTTGTTTGATATTTCTTCGTTCTGAAATATCCGAATTTGTTCAATCACTATCTTTTCCGATAGATCTTCCCACATCGGGATTTCGAAACGCTCATATTGGATCGTTTCCCTATCGAGTACAATCAATTTTCATCGAAAAGCCTTTGATTCGACTCTGTTTAGATCTTCCTAAACTGCGTACTCGGAAAACACGGCGATCTCCCTTGAAATTCTGTTGGGGAAGGAAAGCAAAGCGATTCCGACTATCGTCCCTAAATCTCTCCCCAAATAGGTTTCCAAGTGCCTTTGATCGGTGTTAAAATTTAAAACGGGATTTGATTCCCATCGTTTTACGAGAGGATCGTGTTACTTGAAGAACTTCTTAATTGACTCTGTAAAAGGGGGAGAAAAAAAGGAAAGAAAAAAAGAAAAAAGAAAAAGAAATACGATGGAATCGGAAGAAAAAAAACTCGATCTTTCGAAAACAATTCGAGAATCGAATTCTCGCGATCGAAGGACGAGATAAAGTGGAGCATGCTAAATTTGATGATCGGTTTGGCTCGATAACGAGGAATTCTTGGTAAAGTAGGTTAGTTTAGAAACTTCCCACATGGAAATAAAGTGGATGCTGAGTGAGCGCGACGATACTTTGATTTTTCGAACGAGCCTAAAAATTATCTAAAAATTATAAAATAATTTTTTAAAAAAAAATCCCAATAATTTCCACCCATCTCTAGGAGCAGCATCGAGAAAGAGGTTTAAAAGATTTAAACGAGCAGATTGAAATATATATTTCAAGAGACGAGAAAAGAACAATCTCTCTCGTTCCAGCTTTCGGTTCATAGCCAATCTCCCGATGTATTATTCGTAAAAAGGGGGTCACCTTTCTCCTCGCTCCCCTCGTTACACGATTCTCATTAAGATCCCGTTTCTTCGGGCGCTCTTTTTCAAGCCCTTCTTTGAACCTTGGCAAAAAAAACTTGGCAAACCCCTCGAGGCACGAGCCCCTCGGAGACGAGAAGTGTCAAATATGTTGTAATCGATAATTTTAACGAACCCGGAGGAAAATTAGCCGGCCGTGGTCTCGCGTATCGATGAGGTCGCAGAGTAAAGGTGACAAAGTCGCGAGTCAAAAGATGCACCGAATAAACTAGCCGAAGAGGGACGATGGCAATTTTTCAGCGATCGTAGGCGTCGCAGATTTGTTCGGGGACGGTTTCGGGAGGGAGGGTTGCACAAAGAGTCGACGGGAGGGGGGACACGGGAGCGCGAAAAGTTTGGGATTAATCCGCAGAGGTATATCCGGTTTGCGACATTGGCTTCGATCCAACCTGCCGCGATAAAAACGAACGATTGTGCAATTTAACTCCTCTCCTCGCGTGTCCCCCGTTTTATATTCGTTCGTTCCCGTGATAAGAGGAGAACGTGTCGTCGTAAATAAAAGATCTCCAATCCTCCAATCCTATCCCATTCGTTTTTCCGTCTTATTTTCCCACGTGAAACGTGAAATTTCTAGTCGCGTGCTTTTATCTTGTAAAGAATTTCCTGCACGCGTCCATCGACTTTTACTACTGGGGCCGTAAGTAGTAAGACCTCCGATTCACGGATTTTTTCCTTCCCGTCCGTGATAATCGGTGTTTCTAACGTCGATCTTTCATATTTCGAAATATCGTATAATATAAATAAAAATAAATGTAATAAAAATGTAATAAAAAAAATTAATATCGTATAATATAAAAATAATGGTAGAATATCGTTGGTAATATCGGTTTATAAGTCGGTTTATCCGGATACGAGGAAAATTATCGAGAATTTTCTTCACGATTATCGACCTGTCTCTCGTTCCCTCGTATCGCAGTCATTGATTAAAGAACTGTACCAAGGATGGAGAGATGGATCTCGCGAATATTTCTCTTCCATTCTCTCTCTCTCTCTCTCTCTCTTCACTCGTACATATTTCACACGCACCTTCGATCCATAAAAGTTTACGATTCATCTAAAAATAGACGAAAGGAGTTAACTGCGCAAACCAAGTCGTACCTATCGCATTTCGAATTGGAAAACGAACGAGTTTGAAATTAAAACGATCGAGATTCTTCGCTTTTTTTTCCCTTTTTAATAAACCGATGTTTCGTTCGTAACGCGAATCCATTTATATTTTTCACGCATCACTCCGACATTGTTTTACACAACGTGTAACTTTGATTCGTGGTATGTTAATGGATGGAAGAGCTAAAAGGAAGAGTTAAAAGTGAAATTTCTGAGATGGTTTGGCAATTGCAGAGTGCTTGAATATATAACACATGAATTTGTTGAACGAAGGCTTTGTGCACCACCGGAAGGAAAATGCAATCGTTGGAACCGGTGACCAGAAGAATAACAAACAATACAACTCGAGATCCTTTCAACTTTCAACAAATTGTAATTTTCCAAAACGAGGAAAGTTGTTCTTTTCTTCTTGAAAAGAAGAAAAATTTATTTCGCGGAATAATTTTTTACTGCCAAGTTGGAATAACAAGGTTTTTTTTCAAATTTACGATAGCGTCACGAGAGGGATTGAGTAATTGAGTTTTAAACCGTCGTAAATCGTGAGATCCCTTCGAATTATCGATTCGAAAGTTTTCAGTTATCCGTGATACTAAATTACGATCTTTATTGTAATTTTTGGATGGAGAATAGGATACGCGAATTTCGTCCTCGCATTGCCGCAACCTTGGTTAATAATTAATTAGCGCCCGCGATTAAAATTCTTATTAACGAACTCGTTAAAAGTGCTAACAAGAGATATTGCGATCTATTTCCGTGCTGTGGATACACGGACTTTGAGCGAAATACGGAATTATTCATCGATATAACATTCTTGGCCAATTATAAAGTGAAAATTTCTTCATTAAAAAATGAAAAATACAACGTGACGACTTAATAATTATCGTTCGCACATAGGCTAACTGGATTTGGATAAAACTTCAAATGAGGCAGTCAATGTCGCGTCCGATTCCATTAAAAGTTTCATATTTCGAAAATTTCCATTAGCACATTTCGTGAAATATCCTTTTTTTTTCTTTTAAATTATATACTCCCAAACTTACTATTCCACAAATATATCGTTGAAATATATTTATCGGGAAATATTCGAATTTAAAAATAAAAAGATGGAATTAATTTGTACGCGCGATAATGTATCCAATACTTATTCCTGAAACCAGAAAATATTTCGCGTGGTAGCTAGTAGTCGAGAGAAAAATTTCCAGGGATTTGCTTTTGATTTCTGTCACGTTGCATCCGGGATTTCCCCGAATCCCCTAGCGTGTCTTAGACGATGAAATTTCCCTTACGGAATAAGCCGACGTCCTCCTCGTCTTGCATGGAATGTTACGACGTATGTTACCTCTTGCGGCCAAATACTCCGTCCTGTCCCGAGGGATTCCATTAATTTCGATCGAGGTTGCCGATTAAACTCGTCCTGAATAGTTTGGAGGGATCGCGTTGGGCCGGATCCAACCCCCCCTCCCCACTTCTGCTTCAGAATTTTCAGTGGCACGGCAAATTCCTGGAATTATTCGCCACCGATTGATTATGGCCGCGGTGCAACGATTCGATTATTATTTAAGTAATTCGAGCTTTGCGCCGCTTCCTGTTGCGGATCGATCGATCAAAGCGACCGCGTTAATTAAGGCGACATCGGCCGAATTAATTATTCCATCGTGGCTCTGGTCGTGGCTCTCCGCTCGCGTCACGAAACATCTTCGTTCTCGAAACAAAACTCGTGGAAAATTTTCCGACGATCTCGCTTTTTCGCTTCGGGCCTCGAAATCGTAGTTTCTCGTTTTCGATGGATTCCATTATGGTTTAAGTGGCGCGCAGGAGTAATCGAATTCTAAACTTTATTAATCTTCACGCAAATTTGAGCGAAGGGGATAGGAACGATCGGCAGGGTCGATTAATTTCCGTGTTGCGATGGAATTCAAAGGGCTCGTGACACGTTCGTACTTCAATTTCACGCGAATCCTCTTGCTAATACTTTCATAACGGGTTTAAGTCTCTTCACTGTATATATAATGGCGTACATGCAGCGAGAGTCAAAAATATTTCAATCAATTTTCGATGCAACGCGAACTGGCTCTTATTGCTTTGAAATTCGTACCGTATCACCGTGTCAAACGGAAAATTACTTTTTACTCTTCAATTTTTGCGCTTCAAAAAGTTTCGAACATTTTTTTTTTTCGATCATGAATATATGAAACAAGTTACCGTATCGAGTGAGAGTAGAAAGTTTAACGATGATCGGACAAGTGTCGAATTTTTGCAACGACGAGATAAGATACGTAGCTTTACGAGGGGCAAATAACTCGCGAATCAGAGTTTCCGTTTGGATCGGTTCCTCGTTGTTAATCCTCGACTCCTGGAGTCGAGGGCCGAGTCAACGTCGCTATGATGAATGTTGACCGAACTTCTCCAAATCTGCGATCCTTGTTCGGGACCACTCCGCTCATGAATTCCATCGCGAAAAGGCAATTAAATCACTGAAAAGAAAATAACTTCTTTCATGATTTCTCGTTTCGAGAAAATAGAATCGTAAAATTAATTTGTTTTTTAATTGTTGCGTTACGTATACATGGGAATTCATTTCTCCTAGTGAAGTTATTTGTTCGTGAAAATTTGTTTCGTAATTTTCTAAAATTTTTCTCTGATTTTTTTCACTCGAACGTTCATTAATTACGCGTTGATTCGTCGTCTCGTAGGAAAATCGTGATTTTGATTTATTAAAAAATTTTAATCTCCGATGAATATTTTTCGGAACATCGCAATTTCGCCTTCTCGATTCTCCTTCTCTCTCTCTCTCTCCCTTTCTATAGAATTATTACTCTTCGTTAAATCCTTTGTTTTTTTTTTTTATAGAATTATCATCAAGTTTTCATAGTTCACATTTCTGAATTAAAGTTTGAATTCATGTGCATATATATCATATAATATATAAAATATATATAAATATATAAATATATAAATATATAATATATCATAAATATTTTGATTCTCTTATTAATTTTTAATAATATTACATTAATGTAATATTAATAATCAAAATTGACATTTATCAGTTTCTTGTTTGATCGATGAATCGTAAATTTAAAATTCTATAATGTTAAATCAATAGATTATAACGTATTAATAATGTGATAATTAAATATCAGATTCGGATATTAATGTTCGAATTAATCGTGATAATTTTTCTATCGGATAGCAGAAAATTTCTCATCCACAGCTTGCAGCTTATCGATTCATTTCACACTGAAAAATTAAATTCATCAACTTTTAAACTTTGATTCGGTTTAATCGGTTTTTTTGCATTATTCTTTAATAACATTATTCGAAACGATATCGATAATACAAATATAATTTGTTCGATATAAATAAAATATAGAGAAGTCTTGCGGGATATAAGCAGAGGAGAACAATAATAACAAAGATAAATAAACTTTGTGTATAAAGCAAATAACGAATCGTTCACCTTCGATTTATAAATCCGATTTTTAGAGGCCATTAATTGGAACGTTAAGTCCTTTATTGCTCGCCACGTTGAAATATTAACATCCCACTCTTAAAGTGAAAATATAATTGGAAATGTCGGGCGAGCGTTGCAATAAGTTATTAAATAGGTTGAAGAGGCTAGATGTTTGGACGCATAGAAAACGCATAGTCATCCGATGGAAAATCGATTCAGGAAATGCTTATTATTCACCGTGCTACGGTTCTCGTTTTTTTTTTTTTTCAACTTCGTGTCAATGTCCAGCCGTTTTATTTTTCACGCGAGTTATCGTCGCTGCGAAATTCCACGGAAAAAAACCGCAAACGCAAATATTTCGTAAATTCGAGAATGCATTGACTTGATCTTCTAGTTTGTCTAACCTGATCGAGAGGCAGAGAGATAGACACGTTTAAGTTGTAGTGAAGAGGGATTGTGTGGAAAGAAATTTTGATTAAAAATCTTACAGCGCTAAAAGAGATTACAAGTGGAATAATTACGGTAAAAGAAACGTTCTTAATACTTTACTTTTATCAAAAAAAGTAATATAACAATATATATATATATGTGCACGAATTTCTTGCGTTTCTTTCGTGTGTATACAAGCGTTATTTTTCTTTGTAATTAGACATTTTGAAACTTCAATCCATTTTTCACGCGTACTCTTCGCGTGGGCGCATTGTTTTTTCCGTAAACAATTAACCATCGTAATCATCCTGCGTGAATAGAAGTCATAAATTGTGTTGCGAGCGTCTTTATCGAGAATGTTTTACCGACGTCGTTTCTTTCGACTTATACTATCTTTGTTTTTTTTTATTTCTTTATATTCTCTCATCAACCCATTTCATCAAAACATTCCCCCGCACGACCTCACGTAGGCTCGTTTTAACGCCCCAGGTCGCAAACAGTCGCGTTGGGTCCAAACGCGATTTAGCAGATTAGAAAAGTGTTCAGTCGCATATCTCAAACGCGTTTAAAAAAAAAGAAAAAGAAAAAGAAACGAAAGAGATGGGAGGAAAGAAGGAATAGGAGGAAGGGTAGAAATTTAGCTCAGCAAGCGATGTGAGAATCATATAAGTTTATATTTTTCATTCTTTCTCTATAAATATTCACCTTGTTTCCGATTGTATATTAATATATTTCGACCACGTTCTGCATATGCATATTACGATGTACCGTGATGAAATGAGCGACAGCACACTGTCGCTGTGAATAAGGCATACAAAATTAACCCGCCAGTCAAGGTGTCAACTATCCCCGTGTTAGGTGGAAAAGTGAGATATTGTGAAACGGATTCATTCGCGAATAAAAATATCAATGAATAAATTAAAACAATAGTACGTGCTCCCGTGAAAACATCGAGATATCTCTATTAAGCGAATTTACGGAACAAACGGGAAATAGTTTTCGTTCTATCGAACGACCACTCTGCGCATGCATTTCTCACACTGTATATATATATATATATATATATATGTATATATATATTTAAACTTGCGTATTCTTTCTCTTTTTCTTTTTTCTTGTTCTTCTTTTCTTTTCTTTTCTTTTTTTTTTTACTTTCTTGCAGTTACTCGAGATGAACGTTGGTATTTCCAGGACGCATTCCACTTAAACTTTGAGTGGACATGCTTCTTCCACACCTTAATTTCAAACCCTCCGTTTTCTCCCCTTTCACGATTCAGTCACTTATTATAAATATTTCAAATTCCTGAAAACGCAGACAAGGAAGGTTAATTTTGTCAACCACGAAATATATAAATATTTCGAATGCTCGCTTGTTCTCGCGTACAAATTAATTTAGCTGGAAAATCATAAGTGTATTCGTTCGTTTAGAAATTTAATTTTCGTTTTACTTCTCCATGATAAATTATTATGACGATGATAAAGCAGAGAGGAGGGATATATTTTTTAACAACAAATTCCAGGCTATATTATTTATTCATTTATTTTTACGCAAATTATCCAAATATTTCCTCCAAACTCTAGTCTAACCTTCTTTTAAAAAAGAGTATTTTTCTAAGGTTAGTACTTGTCGACACGAGAGCAGAAATAATGTTTCCTCAGAGAAATTGCTCGATACGTTTCCATGACTCTGTAACGAATGTGTTGCGTTTAAAAACGTTTTGGCCCTATTACGAGATAGCTACGAAAATTTCAAAATCCTTCGGGATCGAGAAACGAAGGGAGAAAGAAAACGAGGATTAACCGACTCCTCGCGACGAAGACGAACTTCTTCCTTTCACCCTTTAACGATCCGTTTGTTCAGAACACCGTGAAAAAAAAACGAGAGGACACACTCGTGATCTTATTTATCTTTTACGAGATATTCGATTTCTCGATCGTTGGTGAATCCGATCGAAAATTCGAAAATTCTGAGGAAATTAAGGAAAATATAGGAGAGATAAGAGGTAGGCAAGTTTCTGGAAAAAGTTTGCGCGAATGGGGAAAGTTTCGGGGAGGCAGTGGATCTCGTGACGAGCGGAATTCGCTCGGGAGAAGTTTTAGACCGGAATGAAATCTATGCGGTAAAATAATCATTTGGAGAAATCAGCAACATAGGAGGCTTGTAAAAGTTCGATTCGTTAATTAGCGTGGCCGAGATAATCCGTGACCTTTCTCTATTGTGCGATACAGGCGAATAGGCGGTGTCTATCGATCGTTCGATCGTGGCAAAACTGGACGATGTTCTTGCGACCATTGCATTCATCTGGGATCACTTTTCAATAATGGATGCGGTTGAACTCCGTCAACCGAGTTCTCGGGGTCGAGGATCACCTGGGTGCAATTTAATTGTTCCTCGCCTAAGGAGACGAGGAAGCCACGACGACGGAAATAGCCATTCCGAAAACAGACTCCCATCCTTTTTCATCTCCTTGCGAAACATCGTTTACGCCTTGATGACGAGTTTCGAAAAAAAACTTTTTATCCTCGTCTAGGAATATTTTTATTTTCTTATCTTTAAAATTTCATCTTTATCTCGTTCAAACTTCAATTCGCGACTCGTTACTTTTATTGTTATTGGAAAACGAACGCGCCCTCTCTCGGTTACATCGTGTTTAAACGATTGTTTAATTTCTCGTCGAGTCGAGATCTTTTATGCCAATTTATTGTGCCATGAAAAATTGCTCGGTACGGTTTCGAATTAGAGAAGAAAAAAGCAACGAGTATCGAAGTTTTCAAGCGCGAGAAGCGGAGAAACCGCGTGGAAACCCTCTCTCGGTGCTTTTAGTTCGAAAACGATGGATTAATAACAACTTAAAAAGAACCTCCTGTTTGAAGGAGGCTGCGGTGAGACGACAACTCTCTCTCTTTCTCTTTCCTCAAAAGAAAAAGGAAAAGAGGGCATTTCAGAGGCTTAACTGGTAGAAATTAAATAAGAAACGAAGTATTCCTACATTTTGATGGAACGTCACTTCTTTCAATATACAGAGAATAATTTTCGAAGAAGGAGGAATGATATTTTTTTTTCGTTTGAGGTTTCGATTTTGAGAAAATTGGACCAAAATTTTTTTTTTATTTATTTCGGCACATGATGTCGTGCTCTCAGTTCATCTCTCGCTCTTGAATATTTCATCCTGTGAAAATTCCGTGATTTAATGGAATATTTTTCCCCGCTATTGTTTCGAAACCATTCCCTATATTAATCTTTCGGTTTTTTTTTTTTCGACGAATCAATTTGTTCCATCGATTACGACGTTGCACGCGATTCATCGATATGTTAAATTGGGTCACACACGCGAATAATTACACGTCGTTATCATTGATATTTATTTTACAAAGGATACAGGATTGATACGCGTTCCTTATCGATCATGGTTGATAATTTTCCTTGGAAAATCCATCATTGATCGACCGTTTTGAAAGCGTAATTATCCCTTGGGTAATCGTATCTCATAAAGTAATTTCCAGGCTTGATTTAATTCGATTAAACTCGTAAAAAAAAAAAAAAAAAAAAAAGAAAGAAAGGAAAAAAAAAGAAAAAAAATTCTGAGGAAAATATTGAAAAATACAGGGAAAAATTTAATCGTCTCTGGGAAAATTAAGGGTAACAAGCTAGTTAAATTGTTGAGCAAGATAAACAACGAAATATCCGCTTGCTTGCACTTAATTTAATAAATATTGAATGATTTTTATCGCGATTCTTTTAACTCGTTATTAACTCGTTCGTGATAGTTGAATTAAAGGGGATATAGCGAAGATTCGTTATTCGTTTTTCGTTTTATTATATAACGCTCACGCGCACTCATTTGTTATCCCAATTATTATATACACGTTTCATCAAGTTTAAATTTGGAAAAAGTGCATCAAGGAACACGGATGAGATATACAAAAGAATTAATCTTGGCGTGTTGTTTTAGAATAAAATTGAAAAATTGCACGCCAAGTATTCGAAATATAACCAGAATCGAAATCAAAATGTATCATCTCGTTAAATGAACGAATTCGTTCGATTCGACAAATTTGCAACATCCGCGCGAATTGATTGATCAATTTTCAATCGATGGGAAAAATTTCATAGTTTACGGGCGTGTAAGTGGAAATGGTTTAAATTTATCGCGGTGAACGAATTTTTCAATTCGAATTTTGCGCTATCGACTTTATTTAAACTTTTATTTCGATTGATAGGAAGTTTTTTTATTTTCAACAAGGGAGAAAATAATTTCGCTGAAAACCTCGGGGAATCGGTCGAATCCAATAAAATTAACGAGGAACAAAAGGCGGTTGATCGCTAATTTTAGAATTCTTGGGCGCCGTCGGAGTTATGTGATCGCGATGCACGATATTGCGGTCACGTTAATCAGTGACTTTTATCGATTGAGATGCCCGATCAAATTCATCTTCGACTTTATTCTCGTTCGAATCGCGATCGATGAATCGCAACAAGTTTGAAACTAGGATTGATCCGAGTTTCGAATCAAAGCAAATTGAAACTCGAACAATCCGAATTGATCGATTTATCATAAAATTGGATAAAGATTACAGTGATGCGAATGGAAGAAATCGAGAATTTTCCTCTCTTAAAAGAATCGTACGTTCTCGAATCTCAATTTTTTTTTCTCTTTATCGCAATACAAACGTTATTTGCGTTCATCGAAATAGCGGATATTACTCGTATCGTGTTTTCTGGAAAAAAGCAGGATCAAAAAATCTTGCGTCTTTTTATTCCATCGATACGAGAAATAATGTTGCGATCAACAAGCGAGCATTTTGGATGGAAAAACAGCAGCGATCAGAGTTTCGCCCGTTCGATTTTCAGGGGGTATCGATCATGTTTAAAAGTCGATCTCGAGCAATTTAATGCAAACCCGTGGCCGACGAGCGAACTATAGAGCAAACTGTTATATAAACCGTATTTCCTTTGATTTTATATTCTCATCTGAAACTTTATCGTAATTTGCCGCAATTTCATCCAAGTTCTAAATGCAGCGAGCTCTCGTTTCAACTCGATTCTCCGTGTTAGATAATCGCTTCTGCCTTTGTGTTTCTTTTCGTCCGATTACGATCTCGTTGATGAAACCTGAAAATGCTTCGAATCTGTTGCATCATTTATGACTTTGCCAGTTAGATTCTAAGTTTACGTACAGTTTGTTCAATATTAATTAACACAAAGGAGCTCTCCGACTTTGATTACTATGGTAGGGAATTATCAGAATATGCACAAGTTTACTACCGTTCGTTTAAATGCTTCGATCAAATATCGTTCGTATTTTATGATCTTTCATTCCTTACGTCGTTCGTAACGAATATTTATGATCTATCGAGATAGTCGATCCAGCAGGTCGAAAGATATTGCGAAACTTTTCAACCTTGATCTCTCCGCATTATAATATAAATACCTATTATTCGAATATTCGGATTTAAAGGATATTTCAAAGATATTTCGAAGA
This sequence comes from Apis cerana, assembly GCF_029169275.1. NCBI lineage: Eukaryota > Metazoa > Arthropoda > Insecta > Hymenoptera > Apidae > Apis > Apis cerana. The sequence continues at coordinate 8,840,999 of NC_083865.1, forward strand.
TCTTTGAGGTTTCTTTCAAGGATCCATCTTCTGAAAGGTAATCTCCCTTTTTGAGAGATGGTTAAGCGAAAAAAAAACTCGTGAAAAACTTAAATTATCTTGTAGTCTGACTCTTCCGACGACATTGATTCTAATCGAAACTTTTCTCCGGTAAATAGCTACAGCTGTGAAAAAAAATTTTTCCAAACTTTTTTAATATTCTTGCTCTCAAACGGCCGATTTTTCGAATCGAAATCTTCTCGAATCGATTCCGTTTAACGTCTTTCGTTTAATCAATTATTTAAATTTTTTTTTTTATTAAACCTCGATCGATGATTTCAAAGAGTTGGACGGGGAAACTTGATTTGAAATTTTTAAATCTATTTTTGTATTGGTTGTGGAGTGCGAATGAAATTGTCGTTAATCTAGAAAAAAAACAGAAAAATCGAGCGAAGCGGAACGAAAATCAAATACGAGAGTTCCGGGCGTGCGTTCTCCATGAAAAATGAAAAAATTCTCTTTAAACTTTGTATCTTCCATTCCACGAATCGACAAAGGTCAATGACGCGGACGTTGCGATCGAAAATTTGCCATCGGCGAGGAAATTGGCCGATTAATCTTTGGGGAAATAGACACGTTTATTTGCTCGAACAAACGAGCATTATACATATATACATATATATCGGTGAAAATCGTGTAAGGGAGATATTTCTACGTTTTAATAAAAAAATGCTTCGTCTCTCCTTTCGTAGTTTCTAATATTCCGCCTTTCAGAATTTATCGTTCCTTTCCTGAATTAGTTTTCATGGAGTGCATATTTTCGAGGTACATGTAGGAAGGAAGGAAGGATTGAAACGGAATAGTACTACCTTCTCTAGTTAATCTTCTACTGCCGAGGCACTGTGTACGGATCATAAAGTAGCCGAGGTCGAGTCTAGATAAGATTTCTGAACGTTCTATTTATTTATCCGTAAATTTTATAAATGATTTATGATGGATAGTTTATTTTTTTTATCCTTTTCTATTATTCGATATTTCTTCTTTTTTTATTTTTTATTTTTTTTTATTCATTTTTCTAGACACACGGAAATATTTAATATTCCCGTTTCGTCGTCCGAGGTTTTATTCAATTTTCTCCGATATTTCGAGATGCTAGACCATTTGAATCTAGAGGGAAAGGGGAGTAGCGATTAAAATTTCTTATCTTTCTACGAATCTTATAGATTTTTCAAAGCTTGTCTTTGTACTTTTCCAGATAACGTATATACGTTTAACTCGATAGTTGTGCCGTGTGTCGGATAAACTTGCTTCGTTCAACTCACTCCCTCGTTGAATTTACCTTAGTGTAAACCTATACAATAATGTTTAACTAACAGAGAACTTTATGTATGGTGCAACCTTTACGAGCCGAAACTAACGGAAACTAACGATAAGTTTGAAAGAAGACGTAGTTACCAACTAATTAACTTAATAACTTTGAATGTCGTAGTTACCAACTAATTAAAAATCCACAATCGAATGTGTTTTCAAGTTAACTGTCCATTATCTTCTCTTCATTTTATAATATTGAGGGAGAGAGAGATCTCAAATCTTGGAGCAATCCTCTTAATTTTATCAACAAAATATTCTCATTACTCGATTATCCGATTTACTTCTCGTCAAAGATTGAAAAGTGATGATATTTTTCAACGTATCGATTTTACGATACTTTGTACCGTGAAAGGAATTTTTTTTTTATTCATGACAGCGGTTTTTGTTAATACCACCGAGGCAGAGAAGAACTGGAGCCCGTTGTTCCTTTAATAAAATCAAGCACGACAGCCACGTCGTGTTTGCAAATAGGATTTTTCAGAAATAAAAACAAGTCGAGCACCCGGCTAGTTGCGTGCCGTATAAGCCGATGCATAATGCACCCGGCGGAGGGCACAAGTAACGCGACTTCTACATCCACTCTAAGAAAATGAATTTTTCATTACTGTATCGGTCCGACGATCAGTGGCCAATATTTACAACGTGCCTTTTCTCTCTCTCTTTTAATTAATTAATTAATTAATCGGAAGATGGGGCTGTTTATAGAACGTAGAAGAGGTTGAAGGTTGATATTCGAGTCAAGGATAAGAGTGGGGGAAAAAAAATAAAACCGAAGGAAGGAACTTATGAATTCGGGGGATCGGTTTATAAAATTTATTATATAATTTCACAGGGTTTTATTCCACGAGGAGGAGGAGGAATCGAGAATTCGGATGATCGATGTGTCGAGTCGAGGGTAAAATTCGAAGGAAAATACGGCGGAACTGAAAGCTTGGATCAAAAATTATTTTATAGCATTTTGGGAGAAACGTGGGGGCATTTCGATGTTCAAAAATATAATGGAAGGAAGGAAACGAATAAAACTTATGAAATCAAGAATTATGAAACTCCAACTGATATTTTAGAGCGAGGTTTATAAAGGAAGCGATGGAAAAATATATTATACGAGGGTTTCGAGGGAGATTTTATGGAAAGCGAGACTCGCGCAGGAAAAGATTGTGTATACACGAAAAGTTTGGACACGGTGGTAAAATCTCGATAGGAGGAAAGGCGTCGTTGAGAAGAATATCCGGGTTCAAATCCCGGCCTCCATCTCTAAATGCCTCTATCTCTATCTTACAGCCTACGAAGGTTGAAATGGTTCCATCAATCCGAGAACTTAACACATCGGTGTTGTTTTATCTTCTCCCGAGAACCTCTCGAAAAGTGAATCAAGAAAATCGTAAACTGTTTGTATAGGTCAATTTAATCGCTACAAAGCATATTTCGACAAATATAGGGATAACTGAAAGAAATTTACATTGAAAATTCACCAACGATCTTTTTTCCTTTTTTTTTACATCGTTTCAAAGAAAGAAACGGAAAGAGGGAAAATGGAAATTATTGGAATTAATCCAAGAGCAAGGATCTTTCTCGAATCGACGTTCAATTAGCGAATATCGAAAGGGATTCGTGAGGTTGATCGTGTTAAACACAACGGTGTGACAATCGGTATAGCCATACCGAAGATTTTCCAGATTCTATGTTAATGGGATTAAAGAGGTACGGTCGAGTGCGTTAATTCCGGGAAATAGAAGGATCATCGAGCTAATATGCCACGAAAATTCGTTCACGGATTGCTCGTTAGAGGTTATGTAGGGCAGGTTATCGATTGGCGTGCACGATCGAAATCCTCGGCAGGGAATGGGAACTAATACCGGCCAGGGTTGTTAACAACCCCTCTGTATTTTTTTTCCCACCAAATGTTTCAACTATTGACTTTCTCTCTGAACCAAACCTGTCCTGGTTAATTAATCTACTTTTTACCCTCGATTCGAAGCCATTATTACGCGAAATAGTGCTTTATATATATATGTACAATTTGTAACGGATAGAGTTTCAAAATAAAATTCTCTTCTTCTCTCTCGAGAGAGCCTGGTTTTTCAATCGCTGTCGGTCTCAACACAGTGTTCGTTTGAAAAATATATCCACGAAAATAACTTCTCGGAGCTTTGCCCTCGAACGTATTTGCACTCTAAGAGAACGGAAGTGAATTCGTTGCGCGACGACGAGCGAAGAGAGAGAGAAAGAGGGGAACGGCGAATAAGGGAGAATATGCTAAAAATGTCCATTTCGCTCCGTTTGTCCCGTTTATATCCGGACGTGGATTATAAATGGACGAGAATCGATGGTCGATCGCCAAATGTAAATCAGAGACGTGTGGCATTTAATAATAAATCAACATTTGTTAGCAACGCACTTCGCCCTCTCTCGAGTATTTTTTTTTATCCACCCAATGTTTTATATCCGTTATATGTTGTATAAAATGATAAGTGTTCCTCGAGAGAGGCGTTTCCAAAGCTCCAACAGGGAAAATAGATCATGGCCAGGAAAGGTATGAATAATATTTCGATAAAAATAAAATACCCACGGTAAAAAACCGTGGAAGACTCGAAGGCGTCTTCGTGTTAAAAATGCAACTTTGATTATTCCGTGGCCACGGATAATAGATATCTCAGGATCGAATGAGATTGAAGATAATTTAAAAATGAGTTTACGCGTCGTACAATAGCTGGAACGAACGTGATTTTAAAAAAGGAACAATCTTACAAACCGAAGAAACGCTGTTATTCGCGGATTGGTCGAATTGCATTGTCTTCTGAACCGGTGTAGGCTATGTTATCGGCGTTCATGGCGGGATTAATCCAGTGCAAGGGGTGGATTTAAAGATCCGGTCGAATCGAGAGGCGGAGAAATGAGATTACTTTGACCCGTCATTCTCGCCGATCATTCTCGTATTGCTAATGCATCAGATCGATGTACGCGGAACGATTTGTTTTTAATTCAGATTGATTCCAAAATTTTCACTCGAAAAATCGTAATAATCTTTCAGATAATGAGAGAGCGTTTTTCCATTTTTTTTACTTTTTCTTTTTTCGTTTATGAAAAGGAACGACGATTTTCATTCGAATTTTCGTCTCTACTCGAATCGTGCCGCTTCCGCTTTATTTTTCTCGTGGAAAGAAGGATCGAACTCTCTACGAATCAGTTTTAATTAATTTAACATTTACATAAGCCTTTGCGAATCGTACACCGTTCCACCATGTGTTTGCCACGTTTGATCTCGTGAAACAGTTAAGTGAACTTGTCATTCGTGACGTCGAAAATTTCGACAATTTAACGGATAAACGGACCGCGATGAATTTCCATTTTTTTTTAAATATGATTTTTAACGATCGAATGCAGGACGAAATTAAAAAGGCGCGATTTTTGAAAACTTTAGAGAAACGACACTCGCGATCTAATATTTCGTTATACGATATGTTCTCGCCAATTAAGAGAAAACGCGGCAATGAAATTCCGCGTTGGGACGAGAGAACAGCGGAGAATGTGTAATTCGTTTGAACGTTTCATTAAAATATAACAAGGAGAAAACTGACGAGACGATGTAGCGTAGCTGACACGAAAATGAATAAATGGAAACCTCGTAATTACTTTTTGTCTTTGAAAAAATATTTTTACAATACGAAAAATATCCCTTTTCTCGGCCTATCATTTCGTTGTAATTTCTCTCCTCTCCTTCCTTTCTCTCTCTCTCTCTCTCGTTTTCTTTCAATTCGTTTCCATCGAAATAATCAATTCTACGAATAACGTATTATATGACATTTTAATTCGCGTATCATTGATTGTATTAATTTAATTCACGATTAATTAAAAGTGATTGGATTAATTATGAAAAGTTGTCGACAATTATTATCCCATACGTTACGTAACGTATCGAAACGAAGAGGGTTTCGTGCTCGCAGCGAAGGCGGGATTCTGTTTGCATAAAGTTAGCGGGGCATGGCGTGTCCTAGGGTGATTTCAATAAAATGGAACCGTGTGTGATAAGCAGCTGAGCTGTGAACCGCGGCGCAGCCTGATTAGAAGACAAACGAAACGGGCCGGTGCTTCGTGATGAACGATCGTGGATTAAACTAACTTGAAAATTCATTTTCCCTTCCCCCCCGTACGTTTTATAAAGAGGAGGATCAAACGAAAAAAAAAGGGGTATTCTCATTTCCCACAAACGCGATCGTTTTACTCTTCGACCGATATAAAACTTTTTTTATTCGATATTTCGATTTTAAAAGGGAACGATTAAGTTTTCTTTAATTAATTAATCTTACTTAATTGGTGGTGGCTACAGAAGTGGAGTACAGAACTTTGTTTCATTTTTCTCTATATTTTTTTTTTCAAGTAAGTTTTTTCGCTTATCAGCTAGAAGTAGACGTTGAAACGAATTTATCGGGCTCATTTTTTTATCCAACGAAAGGATACGGTAGTAATAAAAACGTTCAGGCAGAAATTTACTTTGTACACACCGGGCGATATGCGATATCCGATCTTAAATTTCCACTTTAATATACGGTACATATTGAAAATACCGACCATTAATTTATTATATGAACGTAAAAAGAGGAATCGCGAATGCATATTCATCATTAAATCGGAATAATAACGTAATAATGTGAGAGATGCGCGTTCATTTATTTTAACGTTTACTTACGTAGCTCGAAAATTTTTCGAAATGGTATCATCTACAAAGAAAAAAAATTTTATCAAGAAAAATAATCGAGATAATACGCAAAGAATTGTTGAACTCGATTCCTTCCTTTCTTTCCCTCGTAATCGCTTGATAAAATAATAGTTTTGTTCGATTTGTCCAGGTGTTGGGAGGTCTAGGACGCAGGATGTCGAGCGGCGACAAGGCTTCACCAGGCCTGACCATCGATCGCGCCGCTTTTCTGCTTCTGCGGGTGAAGAAGGCCTTTAGGAAGAAGAAGCAACAGCGAAAGGAGAAAAAGCAAGTGATTTAATCTCGTTCCTTCCATTTTTCTCTCTCTCTTTCTTTCCCTCTCCTCGTCGTTTTTACGGAATAATAATTACGGATAAAAAAGCGATTTCGAAGCGAAGAAATGGACGATCATCCGGAAAATCCGGGAAAGGCGCGATGTTCCGTTTAATCGATCGCGAAAAAAAAATCCTCTTTCCCTTAGATAACTTAATTCTCTTCCATCATTGATTATCTCGCGACAAAAGTCGATTCGTGCGCGGCCAATTAATCTGCCAACCAATCTCTTCTCGCCTCGAGAATTATTTATGAAGCAATTTCCTTTCTTTTTTTTTTTTTCTTTCTTTCTTTCTCGTTGCATTCTCTGCGACTGATCGGCTCGTGCCGATTGTGCGAGATTCGATCGGAAATCCGCGTATTAAATCCACGCGGAGAAACGAACCGACGTTCTCTTCAAAGTTAGATGACATTGGAGGGAAACAAAGTGGAGGAAGAATGGCGAGCGTAACGAAGAAAAGTTTCGACTGGTTAACCGAGGGATACAATTGCTCGACATTCTTCGAGCGAAGAAACGCGTCTCGCTAAAAAGGGAAAATAATATATTCGAGGAGTTTCGAGCAGAATGATGGTAATAAAGGTGATTTCGTGATTGCGCGCTTTCTTTTTTTTTTCCTTTCTCGACGCAAAATAGATCGATAGAGGAACGGTATAACGGCGTCGAAACGTGATATTTTTCTATTGGAAGTTTTATCCGCTTCCACGTGGATAAACCTAAAACGGAAAGATCGTTAACGGATAATTGATCAGAAAGCAAACTTCTCGAAAACGTTCCCACCGACGAAAGCTTTGCATAAGGGTGGAATATTCGTTTCAATTATCTTGCTCATCCACTGTCAAAGGGAACTAGTAACTAAGTCCAAACTACTCTGGGCTTTAACCTTAACGAATCTGTAAACTCACCGTTTCTCGAATTCGTCCTAAAGTTATTACCATCTTCCGCTATTTCATTTATTTTCGAACACGACGTGGATTATTTTTCCTTCTAGTTTCTTTTAACGATCAATTTTTACAAACGGCACAAATATCTGCAATTGAATCAATACGTGAAGAGATAATCGGAGGATCGTGCTGATTCTGAGTGTAGATGACAATCTGGAAGATGTAATATCGCCTGACCACGATGCATGTAAATTCTTGGCAACGATCCTCCACCCGTGTCACCTTATCGTCGCGGAGATAACGGGCTTGTATTCGGGCTTCGATTACACGCATTTAGACACGTAATACGAGAACCCAATTTCGAGAGAAAAATGATATTAAACGATATTCATGAGTCGAAGCAAGAATTCTCTCGCGGTCTTCCAAATTGCTTGTCTCGGATCTGGGGGAATTATTCGTTCCTGCACTCGATCTCTTCCCCGTAAAGTTAACAAACAGCACGGAAGTTTCGAAGGGGTTGACATTTTGTGTTTGCCCGTCATATTAATAATTCTTGGACTCCGCCATTTTGAATATTCATGAACACTCGGTCTGCAGACGTGCGCGTAAAGACTCGACAAACATTTCGCGTCTCCTCCAGTTTCGCCATCCACTCCGCCGTTCGGGAAATTTACTTTGATTAAATGGATTTGCACGATCGCGCCTCAATGCGAATAGGAGAAATCGACCTGTGTTGTACGCTCGAAGCGTGAAATCGAGACCGAATTATCGCCAAATATACCAATGAATTCGAATTAATCCTCGATCGAGGATAAAAAAATATCGTAACGTCAACTTTCATATTTCTCCCCTGTCGATGAAGCCCCTCGACGGTGAATATCGATATTCGCGTTTCTAATTGAAAATAATTTTCCGAAAAAAAGAATTTGTCAAGTGTAATTGGATAGGTTTCATTCGTGGAGAAATTCTTCTTTTTCAAACGAGAGGAAACCGATGAATTTAATACAAACTATTTCGAAGCTCTCGAATTAAGAACGTGTTATTAGGAACTCGTACTCGCGATGATCGAAAGGAAATTTTGCGGAACTTGATGAACTCGGATGATTGCGAATCTCCAAGTGGCGCCGTTAAGCTGCGTTTCCCGATTTCGAGCGCGGAAACGTAGGTTGGTAGGCGAATAAGGGAAATAACGCCCGCTTTTGTGACCCCTAAACTTGCTAATCTAAACTTTGAAATTTAATCAGCATCGGGCCAACCGTTTCCCCGGAGCTTTCCCCGCTTCGAAAATTCGATGCTCCATCGATTCGTGTAAGTGGATGTCGTGAATTTTGATAATCCCCTTCTCATCGAGGGAGAACGATTGCGATGCGATCGTGATATGATTTTCGAGATCGGGGGAAGAGGGAGAGATATTTTTGTAATTTCATTAACGAATCGTTTCGAAATCTTTCGAGAGAAAGTTTGGCACCGGTTTGAAGTGGAATCGAGTTGTCGAATTTGCACGAATTTTCGCGGATTTGTCGGAGGCAGAGAATTCTATCGCGTATAAATTTCCGGAAACGTGGGAAGGAAATATTTAGCAAGAAACTTTGCTCGTTCACGAGCTATAGCGCGCTTCTTTCATTATTTCATTCGTGAATATTAATTATAATTCCGAGAAATTTGGAAAAATTTTCGTATTTTTTCCAATTTAAAGAGACACCCCTTTCCTACAATCCTCACTAAAACTTTCGTAATTGAGTTGTACGAGTTTGGTTATCGAATGGGGTTGAATGCGGTCATCGCGGTGATCATTTTATTTTAAAGGTTTCGTAGAATCGATCGTTTGCAATGAAAACAAAGCAGAAATTCCGTATATTAACACGGTCGTTTTATTCCATCCTTTGCAAACGATGTCACGACCTCGATTACTAATTAACCCGAATAACGATCTTCTTCTTCTTCTTCTTCTCTCAAGTTCTACGAGTACTTTATGGAAGGTGGATTAAAAAAGAAAAAGAAAAGAGTGTTAACCGAATTATCGCCAGCTCTTCGCTGGAACTCGATTCTCTGACTATTCGCTAACGTGCTTAAATCGAGAGAGAGAAAGCGAGAGAGAAATTCGTATCGAGTTTAAAGGACCTGATTCTCACCACCACGGGATCACGAGGCGAAACTCTGTGATTTTCTTTTTTTTTTCACAGTTTCCGAAAGTCAATCGACAAACCAAGTTCAGGACGTAAGTTCAGTCGCTTCGTTAGAAACGGATTTACTCTTTTGCTCTTTTTTACTCCGATGACGATCTTCCCATCGAGAATGGAGGGAAAAATTGCGATTAATCTTCGCGAAAGATGGAAAAATGAAAATTCAATAGGGATAAGCGTTAATAAGGGATTCGCGTTGCTTCGATCCCTTGTTACGACATTGCCATTATTTCTCGATAAAGTCACTTTCCGTGTAATTTCGCCCTCGATTTCCCCGCAGGAAATCTGATTATTAACAAATTCTCGCTGAGAAATAGCGAATTCTCCTCCTGAAAAATTTTCACGTCTTCTGTCACTTAATCTATTGTTTTTTTTTTCCAAAAACTTTTTCACGAACGAATCACGAACGAATTGGCGAGGAAAGTTTGCCCGATCGCCAAAATGTAGAATCTTGGTCGTGAAAATCGCTGACTTATCTAACTTACGTATTCATTGTTCCAGATATTCGAAGCTTCTCTCTTTCCCTTGGATAACCGATTTCGCGATAGCCCCGTGATTTAATACCGTGAAATTTTCACGGAACTTTAATACACGTATACGTGATATAAGGCGCAAACGTATCGTGAGTCACGGATACGTTTCTTCTAAAATTAGCGAGGGCAGAAGAGAAAATGTGCCGCGACTAGTTTTGCACGAACGAGGAAACGGGATATATATTGGAAACAGGCTTCACCGTGTGTGCTCGATCGGCCTGTTTCACGTCTGTTACGGTTTATTCGCGGAGTAAATAAAAACCGTTCTCGAGTTTCGATTCTCGCGCGTTTCCCTCTGGGTGAATAGGATTAGGGAAAATAAACGGACGGTTAAATGGATATTAAACCTCCTGTTGGCCAAAGTGTTTGATCGCGATACGTGATTTTTACAACGTGTCGTAAATCTCAAAATCTGATTTATTTACTTTCCTGATTCGATAATGTTACGCGTTGTATTCCGAGATAAGTAACGTGTTTTCTTCCCATCCCGATGATCTCTATCCGTATTATCTTTTTCAACATATTCGAAAGCTTAATATATCCGATCGGAATAATCTCACCGACGAGAGCCGAAAATTTCTCCGTCCGTAACGCACGTTTCGCGTCACGCGTCACGAAAATTCTTCCCGAGCTCTCCCCATCCGTTCCATCTCGCACCGGTCTCTTCGCGTTTCGATCCAATCCCCGTGATACGTTTATACATATACGTCACTTTGAATTTGCTTCTTCGCTTCATCCTCCGTGTGTACATTGGACCGAGGCTACTTCCAATTATTTTCCAACCGACGCGTCCCTCCATTTTATCTCCCAAATATATTCCGTTATTTGGACCGAATTTAATGACCTCTCGTCCTGTCCACCGAAACACGTTTAACGAAATGCGCTCGCTGAACGCCCCATCGTTACACTCTATAAATCGTGTCATTTGCCCGGAAATAACGAGATTCGTTTCTTCGTTACACGAGCATTGCAACCGGAGATTTATTAATTAAAAAAAAAAAATCCGAAAGTTCCTTCGAACGACAGATCGCTATTTCCAGCTTAAAAACATGGAAGAACGAATAACGTTAAAAACGGAATAAAATCAATTTCCGATTCACGAGCACGAAGTGGTGTTTTCGCTACTTGCGTCGATGCTAATTCCAGATGACGTTGTTTACACGGCTCGTGTTTGATGCGTGGCACGGCCACGCCAAGTATTTTCGTTCGAGTCGTTTTTAGAAAAGAGGGTGATCGATACGCGGACAAATCGAGCGTAGAGCGTTGCTCAGAGAAGACACGCGACGCGAACGGAAGAAATGGACGAAACAGAGGCTCGGTTGAATCGGTTCTTCGGCCTTTACCTTCTTCCACCAGACCTCATTTTTCACGGAACGGGCGAAATTGACGACGTCTCGTGTAATGCTTTTGTCAAACGTTGGACATACCTCCGTCCAACTTTTAACGAAAAGAAAAAGTTCGATCCGACTTTGACTTTTTCTTCTTTCGCATCGTTTTTCGCGTCTCTTTTCCCCATCTTTTCTTCCTCGTACACGTGTATACTTTCCCGCAAGTTTTTCCCTAAATAGATACTCGTTTCATAGACGAATCTCTCTTATTCGGTGTAATAATAAGCGTGTCGTAATACGCAATAAGATTGATCGTACCTCTTTCATCGTGGCATTCCGAGCAAGTCGCACTTCGTTTCGTCTTTTATTTCTCCTTTCTTTAAATGTCCCCATCGTATCTCGTGGATATTTTATCGCCGACATTAAATTCCCTTCGTGGTTTCGTGGCAACAAACAATTCGAGAGGATTCGCGGCCTCCCTCTCCCTCTCCCCTTCCAAACCTATCATTTCCGTCATAATATTTTATACGATATCGTTTGGCGTACATGGTTAATGGGTCGCAATTCTTCTTAACGGTATTTTTAAAAGGGCGCGCAGAAAAGTATAGCGCTTGTTCCACTTTTTCTTAAAATTAGATCTTAAGATCGGATCGGACGGGTTAATCCTAATTGCCACGGGATCCTCATGGATCGCGGAGTGGCGTTTATTCTTATCGCGAAGGGAAAAGGTAAATACGAGCTTTTATTTTATTATTATTTTTTTTAAGTTCGTTAAACTAATTCTTCGTTTTCTCTTTAATTTCATCGCGTTATGAGATAAGAAACGAAGTTGATGGAACAGTTACGTAGGTCCCCGAAGAGGAAGATTTTCTTCTTCTTCTTCTTCTCGGACAATGCGGTAAAGATAAAAATTTATGATTTTTACTCGTCGATTGTCACCCTTGATTTAAATTTATTTTCTCGTTTTCTCATTCTCTAATTAATCTTCAATCGACCATACGGAGTATAGTCCTCGTAGATTGTCCTTTTTCTTTGAAAAGAGGAATCGGAAATTTTTTCCTAGCTGGGCGAAGAAAATATTATTGTATCGTGGGAATATTTTCCACGAATCTTTATTCTCTATCGAGATGAATAGCCGGAAGAAAGCAAGTATAAATTTCAAAGTTTACGATATTTCTTCTATATATATGAAAGATAAAGTTTCAATTCTATTAGAACCGAATTTTTTCCGTGTCGAGTGTAAACATTTTTCGTCTTTCGTTTTATTCTTTTTCGAACCGAAAGAAAGAAATTTTTATAATTAATCGATGTTAATTCGATACGATTCGAGAGAAAAGTAGCAAAATTGTAGAACAAAGGATGTAGAGGAAGATCGGGCGGAGAATATTTCAACGAGGCTTGAACATTTCATATGCGCCAATTAATGGAATAAATTATCGTAGATTGAAGGCAACGAATAAAGTTAGTAGATTCCTTCGAAAACGAGCAAGCAATTACCAGGTGGAGAAGTTGTACGGACAAATTTGCTGCAAATAGCTCGCGGCGTTGTACGCAAACTGGCCAACTATTTACCGAAGAAATAAGCAATCAAGAAGATGACCGTTTCACGAAATTACGTGTATTTTGTAGGTAATTTGATTGTACCGTCTCGTATGTATTTCATTCGTTGTTCTAATCACCTCTATTTATTCAATTTCGTTACATTTCACTCCTCTCCTTTTCGTCGAGCATAATCACGTTTCTTCACTCTCAAAAATAAACGAGATAATTTTTAATAACGTACATTTTTCACGAAATCGTGATTAACGTTGTCAAAAGTACAACTATTGAAAAATATTCGAATACTTTCATGATTGTATCGCTTCATTGCCAAAAAGAAAAAAAATTCTCATCGATAAGATAAATCGACGTGGTAAATGATAACGAAACGTTTCGAACGATTGCGAGAACCGATTCTATCGAGAAAAAAAACCCCAAATTATCTAACGCGAACGATTTTCCGGTCGACGAATACAATACAAGGAGGAGAAAAGTAGATCGATCGATAATTTCGATGAATATTCATCGATACTTGCCTGCCTTCCCATCGGATTCTCTCTCGTCGCGATAATAAATTACGCCATCAGGTTGGATTATATCGATGGGAGCAGAGATATTAAACGGTTTGGACGAACGGGATAAACAAAGGCTCTCTTTTCCTCGCCCCTAAAGGATTCTTATCTCGCGCGTCCACCGATCTGTCGGATTGTTGCGAATCGAGACGTTACGATTAGAGAAACGATCAATTAGGGGGATTGCAGGCTTTTTACAGGGACGACACGATTAAAAGTTGGGCTTAATTGAAGGATGATCAATAACGTTTTTATGATGCAATGAAACGTAGGGTGCAAATTTGCGCGTAATAGTTTGTTTGGAAGTTTCGTGACGCGAGTGGGAGTTGACGTGCCGAGTGAAATACGGATGATCGTGGTGATTCATCGCGAATGTAAATTATAATACAATGCAAAGAGGAGCGATAACAAGGCGGTATCGAGGAAGCAGTTTGTCTTCCTCCGCGCGTCTACCCTTTTTCGTAAATATTAATGGATACCGAGCTATTTTCGCGCACACCGTGATAATTGCTCCGGATTAGACACGCGAAAATAATCAATGGAGCCAGATTCTTTGCATTTTCGAGGATATTCGCGAATGTGGGGACGACTTGTTCCGATTAAAAAGAAAAATATTTGCCAAGAGAAAGAATTCTTCCGATCGACTGTATCATCGTGATATCACCGTGCTATGCAAATAACATTCTATTCCTCTCCCACCGTGTGCCGTGTGTTTTGAAACCGTGTATTCAAGAGGACGTAACGAAATCAAGTGTCGCGATGCTACGAGAATTCAAGCAACGGAATCTTCCGCTTTAAACCGAGTCATTAGTTTCGTCGAACGAATCTCGTACACTCGTGCTGTTGCATCTAAGAACGAGACGCACGTTTTCCAGCACGGAATTAACAATCCACGGGTCGGATTAATTTGCTCGAGTATTGGTGGAATCGGGTATAGCGGTTTCATAGCGAGGCGTATCGTTTAATGAACGCCATCTGTTTCAACGCAACTTTGCTTCGAGGCCATTTTCTACCAGCCGACCGTTCTGGAACCGGCCTGGACTGTCGCCGCTGCATTTACCTACACACGCACACACCTACGCGTCTACGTCGTAATAAATGGCGCGCAGGCACACGCGCGCGTGTCGTGACATACGTGGCTCGTTTAATCACCCTCTCGTCCTACCCTTACGTAAATGTGGAAACTGTCGCGCTCGGCTGATTCCCCTGGGATGGACACACCGTTCGACGTGTCGTTAAATCCATTTCCCAGTCTTTTCTCGCCAAAAGACCAAGGATTCGTGTAATTTCCCCCCACGCTTCTCTCCTCCTTTTCATCCCGTTAACTACGATCGCGCGTGCCACGATTACAGACAGGGATTCCACGTGTCTTTTATATGCAGTCTCTTTGCTTTTTTTCCAATAAATTCCACTCGTCGAAAGGGTGCGTATATTCTTTACTCGAGACACGGATGTACAATTTTCTCGATATAATCGGAGAATAAATTATCGGTTACGGTAAGAATTGTTCACACCTCGATTACAATTATGATACAATTTTCTTCGCAACAGTTATGTGATGCGTTTGATAAATGGAATGGAGAGAGTAGGTGCTGAAAAGTTAATGCATCGATGAGAAAAACGATGGACAACGAAGGGAATTTTATCGACCGTTGTTTCGTGGTGCTTGGGAAGAAGGATGGATTTAAATGCGCATACGAATCGCAACAAATTCCTATTCGTGTCAATAATGCCTCTATAGCACGGAGCAGCCACTCCGTCAACCTGTTTTCTTCGCGTTTTCTTCGTCTACGAGCCCGATAAATCACAGATCCAAACGTACGATCTTCAAATTTTTCGTCGCAAAGTCGAGAATCACCCTATAGATGTATTCGATATAAATATTATACCATCCTTCAGAATCTTGTAAAAAAGAAAATTAAATTATTCCGAAAGTTTAAAAATTATTCCTAGAATATCGAGAGAAAATATTTGATTTTAAACATTTTATCAACAAACTTATCCTTTAAAATCTTAACTAGACGGTTTGAAAATTTTCTCTCGTTATCGAAAATTCACTCTTTTGAAAAAGAATATTTACCGGTTTGTTTTATTCAAAAATCAACCCTCGAAAATCTTTTCAACGTAGTTTTTAATTAAAAAAAAAAAAAAAAAACTTGTGAGCCCGAACGAAACCTGTTTAGCTAATTATGCTTTGATGTTTAAAGCTCGTTCACGCGAGTGCACCGGTCTTCTTCTCTTCCTTTTCTCCGTGAACAAGTGATCCGTGAAACGTCGTCCCAACGATATCTGGCTGCAGTCGATTTTTTTTCTTTATTTTTTTTTTTTTTTTCCCCAAAGAGATAACCAAGAATCTCTGCCCGAAGAGAGAGCAATTTCGATTTAAATGTATCTGTACACGTGATATTCCACGTCACTTGCTCTATCCCCGACATTTCCTTGGAAGGAAAGAATTACCATCTTGCCACGAGACTATTTCTCTATCGCCCTCGAATCTAATCGCACCCCTTACGAACGAAGCTTCTTTCCAACCGGTGCCCTTTTAAATCCCTTTTTCACCCTCTCACCACCGAGAAACGGAGAAGCTTTTTCAATTGCCCGCGCAATTTAAACGAAGCAGAAGCCGTTCAATTTTCGCCACTCCTTTGGGAAATTGATTCTTGTTATCAGTCAGATGTTTGGTTTAGTTTTTATCGATCGATGAGAGAGGGTGAAGGTGCGGACGTTCGTCCAATTTCCAGAGAAAAGAACGACCGGTTTCACTCGTCTCGTTCTCCACACTTTATTTAAACTGGTACGACGCTGTTAAAGAATGTTGGCCGACGTCAGGAAATAGGGAAAATGACAGTTCCATTTTCTTGGCCGGCTGAATGGACACGCTGATGCGATGTTTAACGAGGATATCACGGATAGATTCTTTCGAATAACCGTTGAATGTGCGTAATTCTCCATAATCGAAGTCGAAAATAAAATCTTCAAAATCAATCCCGGAATAAATGCAACACTTAATTTTTGGTTACATTCCTCGCTCGTCGATCTATAATCCGCTGATTAATTCGCTCAGAGGACAAGATCTAACTATCCTGAAATCGCATTCACAGTTCCAAAGTACGTAAAACCCTCCTCTGTTACTTCGAAGCGACAGTGGATGAGATCAAGATTAACAAGCTTCACCGGGTCGTTGTCTCCTTCGTTTCCAACGTTACATAACAACCTAAAGTTACACTGACTTACATCTGACCGCGATCCATTCGCGATCCCTTGACCTTTGCCCGAACACGCGGCCGTAAAAACTTTGACTCGATGAGCCGAGGGTGGTTGCACGATCTCCACAACTTTTAGAAGAAGGTTGATGGGCATCGAGTGGTCGTAGATTAAAACCCTCGACCTCGTGGCGGCCCATGCATAAGTCTGTGATATTAGAGCGGTCTAGAGCTAAGTTTTTTATCCTCTTAGCGTCCGACGAATGCCTCCGTGGTATCAGTCTTTCTTTCCACGAAATATGACCTGTCGTCTCGCTTCTGGATATTTCTACGAAAAAACATTTCTCTCCAAGTTCTTCTTCAAAGTTTAACGGACAAGTTTCCTTTCCAATTTAACGCTGCAATTACATAGAGATAACGGTACAATTATAGGCGATAACGAGACAAGTTCTTCCACGTGATATCCAGTGATTTTATTTTTGAAATTATTTAACAACAAGTTAAAAGATATGTATATATGTATGTATGTTAGGGAAGAAGTTTCAAAGATTTCAATGTTGGAAAAGTTGGCCTGTTTATTTTCAACTTTTCGAGGCGACAAAGTCTTCGACCTAAAGTTACTTGATAGTCCGTACTTATGACTTTGGGAAAGCAGCAGAGTAATCTCTGGCCAGATTTGCACACTCCATGCCTCGTGATCGCCTTAAAAATCTGACGAAACGGGTCGAATGTAGGCCAGTTCTTTGATCGAGAATGTGAAAAGCTAGAGATTTGGACGGAATCTCTTTCATTCGAGGTGAAAATCTGGACGAAACTGTGGATCTATTTTTCGATGAAAAAAAGAAAAAAGGAAATAATGGCAATCGTGATTTACATCGCATCATTGATGGAAAAAGTACACGATTATTTATACTTTTTTTCATTTTTAATTTTATTCATTTTCCAATTCTTTTTCTCTTCTTTTTCCTACATTTGAAAATTTTCCACTTTTCGAATTTCAAATACAAAAACAATTTTTTTTTCTCTAAGAATACTCTAGTTTATCATTATACAAATTTTAAATCAAATTATAAGTTAAATTTTTAAAAACTATACATTAATAATTTTCACGCAAAATTCAAATATTTTTCTTGCAAATAATTCTTTAAAATTCTACAATGATATATGTTTAATACGATGATCAAATTTATCGTTCCTGAACTTTAATTTAACACAAAGTCGATAAAATTGATAGAATTAAGATGATTCGCTTATATACGTTATATATTACAATTTTTTCGTAATTAAAGATTCATGTAATTTTCGAATAAATTTTCAATGCTCTTTTAAATTTAAATGGATGACATTGGTCGAAATGAAAAAGGACAAACTATTTTCATTCGCATATCAAACGTAATGAATAAACAAACGAGCAATTTCGATATCTCTCAACTATTCCATTTCCTCTAATTTTACGATCGTAGCGATTATTAAAAATTTATATATTAAATTCTTCAAAATTGAATCAACGCAAAAATGTGCCGCGAAATTTTCAAATCTATTTACTATAAACAAAATTGAAATGGAAAAAAATTGAACATTTTCATCAAAACTTGAAAAAAACTCTTTCATATACAAACATTTTGCATTCCAATGGACAAATAGCCGCGGAAAATATAATTTCAAAAATTTTTCAAACTTTTTCAGAAAGCTCCTCGCCATGAAAATCTGATTGATCCGTTTCGACAAAAATGCTAACCCAAATCCAGAGATTATAATCGATTCGCGAAGTAATAAGTATTTCTCACTAAAATCCGAATTAACTACACATTTATATTTTTCTTATTTTTTTTATTTTCGCGATTGCAAACTGTTTCGTTCAAGTGGTTCCGATTCCGCGTTACACGCCTCTCAACTCGACCCAGATGACCCAGTTTCGAATTCCAACTTATCCAGATTTATCCACGCGTCTCGTCACCTTGCCACCGCGTTAATAAAACCTTCCATAGAACGATCGCCACGAAGATTCTCCTTTGTCCGTAGATAGCTTGGAATCCGAGGATCGAGAGATCAATTAAGGGACGCATACTTGGGGATCGAATGGGGTGGAGATTCCTCGATTAACCTTGAAACGCTGTTAATTGTGCGGGGAGGGTTTTTTCCCCCTTGTACTCGCGGGGATAAATCCCCAGAGATAATGATCGGTCGAAAAGAAGGAGGAACGAGGTCGATGATTAAGAGCTAAGTCGTGATACGATTCGATTCGATCGATAATGGATTTGGAAGTGAGAAAAGAGCGAAATAGTGGGATCGAGGATTTTGTATTTTATTTTTATTACATCCACGATTTATCTCTTCCTCTCTCTTCCTCTCTTCGCAGATGGTAAATGGAATATTTGGGATAGCAGTGGATAGTGGAGGAGCGATAGAATTTTTGTCAGAGATCTGATGCACGGTTCGTGGTTACTATGGCAGAAAACAAAATTTAAAACTCATCTTTCTGTTTCCACTATTTTGTTTCGCTATTCTTTTTTCTTTCACTGGTCGTCGTTAAATATTTGTCGATCGTCTGTTTTATTTAAAAAAGAAAAATATATATATGGAAAATACGCTAAAATGGAAGCAAAAATGAAATAATTCGATCGGAAGTAACTAACGGATTAATGTTTTTCGCGTATCAAAGTCTAATCTGTAAATCAACGTATGTAGAATTTTTCCACTGAATTTTCTCCCGATTTAATTTAAAAGCGGGAAAAGCGGAAAAGGTATTAAGGAATCGAGCGTACGGTGCCTCGTGGTTTACGATGAATTCTTCTCGAATAGGATAAAATTGAAAAGGACGCCGGATTTCTTCGCTCGCTATCGACGATTCTGCAAATTTCGCCTCTTCTTCTTTCTCCTCCTCATTCTTCCCCATTGCTTTTTGCATCCTTCTTGCATCCAGTTTCTCAAACTTTTTCCTCTTTCGTCCGAATAAATTTAATTTGGCTAGTGGGGAAAATACAGCACGAAATAACTCACGGGATTTCTGTTCTGTTAGTCCCCATGAAAGATTGTCACTCCTTCTTTTTTTTCCCTTTTTCCCTCTTTCTCTTTTTCGAAAGAGGATTATCACCTTTTAAAAGATATTCGCCGACAATATTTCGCATTTTCCAACAAACAATTGTAATTCTCAATCGACAAGAAACAAATTTTATCACTTTTCAATCTGATCGACCATCGACTATGTCCGATTGACCGTTGATTTTCGAAATCAGTGAAATTTTTTAAAATTATCTCGAAACAAATCGATTTTCCTTTCTTCGTAATTGTATTTGATACGTTAAAGTGAAATCGTATCACGTTAGAGCGCTACGTAGCACGTTCATTGATGCAATTACCGAAAATTTCAGGAGGCGAGAATTCGGTTTACCATCGGACAAAATTAACGATTTCTTATAGAGAGTGATGTGCACGGTTGCATCGAGAGAGAAACGTAACAGTTTTCATTCGATTTAATTTTTCATTTGCATTAAATATGTATGTCGCTGTCGGTGTGTTTGAATTTCGTTGCATTTTTCGCCGATTCGCGATCGCTTTACACGTATCAAAAAATCGATATCTGCCTTCCAAGATTCTTTTCAATTTTTCGTGGCGCATCGAGTGCGATAAGCTTATCTTCTCGGTTT
The DNA here is from genome assembly GCF_029169275.1 of Apis cerana. Classification (NCBI taxonomy): domain Eukaryota; kingdom Metazoa; phylum Arthropoda; class Insecta; order Hymenoptera; family Apidae; genus Apis; species Apis cerana. Next base: position 8,861,265 of record NC_083865.1, read on the forward strand.
ACGTCCCTTCACAACAATTTAATATAATCGTATTTCTCGACAAAATCGCACGATACAGATTCGATTAGCTCGCATAAAAATCGGCGCGAGGAATATTTTTCTTTCAAATGTTGCGACGCCAGCGAAATTTTGTTTCTCTCCAAATATTTCATTTATACATATTCGCCATAATATTTTGTGAATACGAAATACGTAAAAAAATAATCAAGACGAACGGTAAACGTGAAAATTCGATAAAGATCGATCATTTCCCCGCATGTTGCGAACATCTCGAAATTTAGGAGCTCGATTGGAAGACGACGAGACATTACGATCGAGTCGATCCAGGAGCCTCGAGCATTTTAGGGGTTCTGGCGCAGCTGGAAAGTTTGATCCTTGGAGCGATCAATTGGCTCGTCGCTTTTTTCCCCGCTCTTCTTTTTTCCTCGCGCCTCCAGGGCATGTTCGTTCACGCGAAATTGCGAGATACAAACTCGCGTTACTCGTGTCCGACGATTCGAATCGAAGATGCGAGAAGATGCGAGGAAGATTGGAAAAAGATCCGAAGGATGAATCCAGGGAATGCTATCCATAGCAGATGGTTGGCTCCAACTTTCCTTTTTACGTAACAGACTGACGTCGAGACGAGGTGATACGCTTTTCGGTTGCGTGTAAAAGAATTTCCAAGGTTCTCGCGTTTCACGTCTTGCATTTTACTGGCATTGACGTATATTGTCCATAACTCATCGGGTATTTATATCCAGTTTAGAATAATGATCCATTTGTGTCGCGTTTAAGAAATAAAATCGAGATTTAGTACGAAAAATTTACAAAATTTCCTTATTATTAGCACGTAGACGGAAATGGGAAAAAGTGGAAGAAAGAATTAATTTATCATCATTAGAAATCATTAGAAATTTCTTTTCGAATTTAAAATTCGCCTTTTCCTAAATTTAATCACGTGCAAGCAGGTATGAGATAGACGCATTAGCCAAAATCTTCTCCTTCCTTCTTCACTCGACTTTTCGCGAAATCATTATTTAGCGAATGTAGGCCAGCTCGTGGCATTAAAGTGTCGCGTGTTAATTCCTTCCATCTTCGAAGAGGAGGGGAAAAAAAAAGTCGTTGACCCCGCGATGTCAAGAAAACCGTGGAAATCGGGGCAAGGAAAGAAACGTGGAAAATTAGAACGTGGAATCACGTAGCAAGTTGTGAAAAAAAAAAAAAAAAGGTAAATAGAGAAACGTGAGGAAGGGCTGTCGCGTGAATAAGCGCGAGAGGAGCCACTTCCGGAGAGGGGAGGGAGGAGCTGAAGAAGAAAATTCCTTTGAAAAGTTTTGCATCGCGTTGCGCAACCGTGCCAGCGAGGCACGGCACAACTACCCGACTTTTCCAGTAATAAAAATGAATAGCGCCAAGGAGGAAACGCGTCGGAACAAAAAATGAATGGCATTTACCGGTCAGCTCCAACTACTGAAACCCACGCGAGACGTTAATGATTGTTCGAGTAAACTTTTGCGCGTAGGTATCCCTCGTTAAATGAAAATTTGACGATTCGGATGAATCGGCCTTGCGAAATATATTTTTCCCCCCTTCTTCTACATTTTTCTCCGTTTCATTAGTTAGAAAGATTCTCGCTCGATCCGTTATCCGATTAATTAACAGGTCGTGCGAATTTTTTATTTATTTCGGAACATAATACTCTTCGCCCGACGAATTCGACGAATTTTTAATTAATGAATTGCTCGTTACCACAGAGAATGTGTATCCGTCACGGTTGTTTACCACGATTGCGAAAACGACGAAACCAATGGAATTGACTGGGGTACGAGTTTAGGCCAGAGATTTATGGATCGGATGGGTACAAGGTTATATGGAAAATTTTAGGAGTGGTTTTCGTGGAAGAAAGTTTTTTAAGAAATGACGACGTTGGCGACGAACGGTCGCGAGAAATATTTCCTTCTGCTTATTCTCTGTCTTTTTTAAAAACAAATTTTTATCATTCTTACTTGCCAAGTAATTGTATCTTCTGTTCTTTCTTCTTTTTCTCTTCTTTTCAGTTGTTTTCGTCTCGCATTCAATTATTTTACTCCATCTTTGACTTTTTTCTTCGACAAGAGTGTAATGAGCATGCTTGTAATTCAAAGAATATCAAATAGTCCCCTAAACGAATAAAAAAGCTCGACGTTGATATTCGTAGATAAACGAACGAAAAGTTGCGACGAGCAATTTCGCAGCTTTTATATCCGCGGACGGATTGCAAGATTCATTTAACTTGCTCGTTTTGTTTTGTTTCAAAGCTTTTGTTTAAAATCAGGGGGGGAATGAAGTTCGATTAGGAAATGTTTAAACGGATCAAAATGTTGGATGAGTGATCCAGTGAAAGAGAAAATTATGGAAAATTGCGAAACGATGTTAAAATTTTTATTCGATCGGAAATAGAAAGTTAATAATAAAAATAAAAGATACAATTTCTCAGGATGAATCTAGATAAGTTTCCTCTAACGATATCATCGAAGTGACGCGTGTAAGTCAGCTCCATCGTGGAGAATCTTGGTGTAAAATGTTATTTTAAGAACGTTTCCCTTGTCCAAGGCTTTTATCGAAAATCGAGGAAGCTTTCAGTACTCGAGCATTGCCGAAGGACGTTCATAGAGATAGATTCTTCCATGTATTTTGCACGGAAAATCGGGAGTGAAGTTTAGCGAAAATGTTTCTTCGGTTTTCGAGAAAAATTCTCCTTATCTATTTATCTATTTACCCTTTCAATTTGCATTTATCATTTATCATTGCGTTCGTACGACTCGAAAGCAACGTAAAAAAAAAAATATTCAAATAATCGAGCACATTTTTCGAGTCAACTCTACAAGCATCGATTAATGTGCGTGGTTTTGCAGCAGAAGAAAAATCGAATATTCGGTCTAGATCTACCTCTAACCTAAGAGATCTTTCGTTTCTACGATGCTTTTATCATTACGCGGAAATATTATTCCTGTCGGAAGAAGAGAAACACGCGAAAGAGATTTTTCTGAAAAGCCAGCTACTCCTCGGTTTCTATGCATCTTGGAACGAAGGAAACAGGGGACAAAAAGGGGGAAGGGAAAAAAAAACTCGTCTCCAATATGTTCCTGTTCGACGAAGGAAGTAACGTAGGATTTCTGATCTCGAAGCTCGAGAAAAGCGCACACGATTCTACCCATCTCCGCGTAAAAAATATGTACTTATACTTAGGCGAGTTTATCTCAAGAATTTTCCTTCCGACTGATTTGCGTATCTCGAAATATTTCTTCTTCGAAATATCTCTCCATACCGGTTGATACGTTGCATTTGTTAGGTGATAAAGGGCCATTCTCTCGCCCTGTTCGACGTTTATAGAACTAGATTTAAGAAGTTTTCCCGGGGAAGAAATTGCGAAATCCGACGAATCTATAATCTACACGTGTTATCCGCGTTATCTCGTTACTTACTCTTATTCTTCCCCCAGATTCTTGGAATAATTTGCGATATTTCAAGTCTGCGAGATTTTATCCACTCGAAGAAGGAAGAAGGAGATTTTCTTCGACCTCCATTCTTCTCTCGGATTATTTATTCCCGATGCTTGTTCCATTCGTGGAACAGAAATTCGCCCGGAATACAGAAATTTTGATATCCGATGCATAACCCGTCTTTCCCTTGTTCGATCATTTTCCGATCATTTGCATCGATTCTCCTTCTTTTGCGAAACAATAGATTCAGCTCGAAATTGAACGCGAGGGAAAAGGGGTTGAAAAAGATCGAGTCGCGTGTAGGCATCGGGGAAAAGCGCAGCGTAATCGAAAGTTGAGGATCCCCGGGTGCAACATCTTTAAGGGATTATCTGTGATATCGATTTTGCGGTTCCGAGGGAGGGAAGGGTTCTGGGGACGCGGAAAATGAAGAGGCAAACAGGATCGATTTTCATCGAAGTGAAAGGAAGGTGAGGAGGATCGGTTTTCAAGCGGAGAATTTTCAAGGGGCTTTCGCGATTCTAGAATTCTATTGGAAATACTGGTTCGGAAAGTTTCGTAATTTGTATAACAGGAGGCGGCGTTAACAGGTTTTCGAGTTTTCAACCAACTTCCCGATCTCTTTCTTATCTCTCTTATCTCTCTTAATAGCAATCCAATGTTTTCGCAATAACCATTGTATCGCGTTAAGGAAACGAATTATTATAAAAGCGATTTATTACGAGAGCAAGAGCGAGAAAGTCGAGGACCGGTCGGGATAACGATCTCGATCGAGAACGAAGATAGCGCGAGGATCGAAAGTAAAAGGATCTGTGAAAGGAAAAAAAGGAACGAAAATTGGCGGTGCATCGTTAACGAGAAAGAGGGGAGAATCGCGATTGAATCGAACATGGCGCGATTACGAGTTTAAAAAAGATTCGAAATTCTTTCTGTTTGTCTAATGGATTTTCCTCCTGCGTCTCGTCGCGTTTCTTCGCTGGTCAGGTTGATTGAAAACATGAAATTCAGTGGCGTAAAAACCCGGCGTGAAAATTGTATCGAGGGGATTTTTCCGTGGTTTTCCCGTGCGATAAATTCGCCAGTTTCGTTGGGTTCTCGAATTGAATTTTTTTACCTTTTTTCTTTCTTCTTTTTTCTTTCTAGATTACGTTCATACGTACATTCGCTTTATTTTAATAATAACAAAGCGGTATTTTTTTTATAAGGTTATTAAAAAAACGAAGTCGATGCAAGTGTTGAATTAATGGGATATATTTGGATATATTCGAAACGACACTTTTTTTAAGTCGGTCGAATCTAATCCGATGGTTTTTAATCTTACGAAATAACGATCGAAACGTTTCTATTACGTAGAACTTGGCGTGTAATTATTGGATTAAAAAAAGGAAGAATTTAAATAAGAGCGTACGCGCGATGAAAATTAGCTCTATCGAGATCTAATCGAGCAAGGATATTAATCCCTGTTTAAAAAGAAACTCGCTTATTTTTATTACGGGGTTTAGCCTGAAATATTGACAGCGCGACAGGATATTACGAAAGAAAGCTTGTCTACGAGAAAATCAATACTCGCTATTTATACGAGGCTTAGAAAGATTATTGATCGTTGAAAGACAACCGATTCCACTCGGTCTATCTAAAAGATCTCGTTCTTGTTGATCGCGTTCAGTGCTCGACCTCGTTCACTGTCGAAATCGTTCACCTCCGTTCCCGATTTCGAATCTGAATTTCACCGATCGCATCTCTTTTCGTTTCTTCTTTCATCAACTTCCGACGATCCTTCTTTTACGTAAATTTACGAAAGTAACCCCCTCGTTTCTCGATACGATGAACGTTAATTCCTTCGTGTCTGACCAGTTTCGTGTCCCAACCACTTAAGCATCGCTTATTATCGATCCGTTCCTCCTTCTCTTGCCGCCTATTCGATCGGTTCGAATAGGAAAAAGAGAGAAAATCGGTCTGCCGCGCGAGAATGTTAAGGAAAAAATTTCGTGAAATTTGCCGGGAAAATTGCGACGGGAATATTGTCCGCGGGGGATATAAAAGTTGGCGCGACGAAAGGAATAATAATCACGACGGCCTGATTCGGTCGTTAATGGAAATACGGATGCATTATTACGATGGGTGTGTTTGCGCAGGTGTCGGTTCGAGGATGTGTCGTAACGTTTGGTAATCCGCGTGTTTCATAAGCTCAAACGAGCATGAAAAGATCCAACGCGTATCGCGCGTGTGCGTGCGTGTGTGTGTGTGGAACGCATTCGAGTCGCATCCGTGATCGATAACAATGCGATTCCACGGGCGAAAAATATTCCCCCGGGGACAATACGGGATTCTCGCGTCGAATCTTTTTTTCATCCAATTAGCATGGATCGTGATAGAGAACTCCGATGCGGAAAATAACGTCGTCTGAAAATTGTAAACGCGGAATACGAGCGGATCTCCCTCTTCCTCGCCGTGAAAAACTGGCTGGCTTTTGTTCCCTCGATTTCGCCCATAATCCTTAACCTTCGCGACATTCGTCAAGTATTTTTCGCTCGTGCAACTGGAAATTTCCGATAATTTCTCTTTTATTCTTATCTTTATAATGGAGATTGGAAAAATAAACTTGGCTCGAGCTGTTGTATCGTATAGACCATTCTAATTCTTTGGAAATAGATAAAATCGGTCCATCAGTTTTCTCGCTGTTTATCTTTTCCAAGTTTATCCTCCCCTCCCCCCCGGACTAAGTATCCCTAGGGATATTTTCATCGCCTTTACGGATCGGTTTTAAATAGAACGCGTACAATTTTTTGGATCCGCGAAATGAAATTTTTCAAATTACTTTGCAGCACACGATAAGCTTATTTAAAAGTTAATTTAAACGTTAATGTTCTTGACTACCTTGTTTACTCGTTATTAAAAAAAAAAGGAAAAAGAAAATGTTACGTAAAAATGTCCCGTGGACATTTTCGAATCCCATTACCAGAGCTCGATTAAAAATTACCTAATCCCTGCCATTTAATTCGTGAACGTAGATGTTAGAACGAAGCAGATGAAACGTTCTTTATTCTATCGTTCATGAATACGTTTGAAAACGTTAGAAATACGATAGTATTTCCGTAGTTAAACCTTCTCCTCTCTCTCTCTCTGTACGCAAATCCGTCTGTCTAACATCCCTATTCTTCGTTCGATAAAATTGCCCGTGCGTACGCGAAGAGTGTTTCGATTAGGATCGGGAGAATTTAGGCGGCACGTTTGTCGAGGCGAACCCCTACCGGCCGACGGATCATTTCGATCAACGTTTATCGTTGGCAGGCAAAGCGTTCGCAGCATGTGCGCTCTCTACTCGGCGCGGACATCATGCGGCGAAATTTACGACGGTGTCGAGCCGTAATGGATGCCAGAAAGTTCACCACGTGTTCACCGTGCATCATTCGCGAGACGGTCAATTCTAATTTCACGCCGTGGATGGTAAAACTATATCCAGTTTTCGCGGTAAGGGATATGTTTGGAGGAAATGGGGGGGGCATTTTATGAGGAAAATCGAGAAATGTAATTCTCGTATTTTTCGAGGATGGAAATCTCGAACGCGTTTCCGTGAATGTTCTCGTGTTCTCGGAAATTACGAAAGTTTTGCACGTGTGCGTTACGAGCGCGTTCGAATTTCGCTCGCGGTTTCACAGACTCGTCACGTGGCCGGCTTCGAGTTGAACGTACGTAAATCCAGTTTATAGATGTACGCGAACAGCGAATCCTTGGCCGCGGAAGGGGAAGGAAATTTCTGGGATCAAAAGTTCCTTCTCCGTCTCCATCCATCGTTCGAGCGTGATGAATCGATATGACTCCGTAGCCGGGTCAATAGTCGATGCTTTATTTGCACGAGTTTGGAGGAGAAATCGTAGGAGGGGAAGAGGAGACGTATCGAAAAATTTTCATGAGTTATACACGGAGGACACGCGAGGGCATATTGTTTTAGAGGTATTTGCGGGAATTTACGCGCCGTAATCGGAATTCCGCATAAACTTTGTCTTGGAGCATGCGGAGAATGAATTTATGAGGGAACTTTTATCGTCGACAGATATTCGTATAATAGTAAAAACCCCGTGGCTTTTATTATTCGGTTATATCACGGAGTCGTGAATAATTTCGATGGAGCTGTAAACATTATACAACGGAGATCTGGACTGCGTTTCGATAATTTATCATTTCTCTGAATTTTAATCCCTTGTTTGAAAAATTGATTTATTTGAAAACGATAAAGAGTTTGAGTAAATCGCTTCTTCGTCTCGTAATTTAATCCGTATAACAAAATCGTTCAAAAATTCGATCTTATCCTACCGTTGATTAAATGAATAATCGTGGAATGTCTTAAAATCCACCTACTCTCAGTAGTGTATTCGAATATAAATCATCCCAGTTGTATATTTTCGCTCGAGAATTTTTGAACATCTGGATAATCGAGAAGAATTCTTCGTCGAAGCGTTTATATAAAAATATAAAGTGAAAAATATTTCGCCACCGATATCTCTCCCTTTCCTCTTCTTTCCACGCCGCGTTTGATTGAGATATTATATATACCTACGCGTTAAGAAGATTTATATTTACGATGAAACTCCGCCAGACTCTCGCGGGTCTTACGTTTCTTTATCGGTGGTTTAATAACGTTACGACGCGTTGTATCGGTTGAAATTGCACGAGGAGGAACGTAATACCATTATGCTCGGCCGAGCATTGCGCCAACATTACATAATCCGATAATATCGCGGAAGAAAATGGTGGCGGTAAGGTTCACTCGAGGAGAAACGAATTTCCTTCGAGTTGATCTCGGTGCTTCGAGGTCAGGTTCATTGCCAGCCACTGGTGCAACATCTGAACCAGTGATTCGAGCTCCAACGGTTGCCAATATACAGGCTATCCTTGCCATAAGTGGAATCGCCTCATTCAAACGTCCTCCGACATGAGATTCCGTTTCCGCCCTGGCAAATTTTATCCATCTCCTTCTTGCCGCTCATCGTATCCACTCAAATTTATGCAAATTTATCCAAAATATATCCATCTCGCAATTAACTAACATTGCGACTCGTGAAAGGAGTCTTCTTACGTCTCACTTTTTTCATGTTTCGTGTCAGTCACTTAATAAATTGTTTAATAAATTTTCCTTGTAGAAGGTGTTAATAATATTCAAGTGGGATAGAATACATTCTAGAAACCACGATCTTCTATCTCGATCTTTTCTCTTGGAGAAGGCACGATTTACAGCTTCGATACGCGTTCTTTTCCATCCCAAAACTTTGCCTTGATTTATCACTTTATTGCTCTCGTTTCTCGCGTTAGTCACTTCAAGATCCGGCTACTATCCAGAGAGAATCAAGTTACCTTGAACTCTCGCCCGTTTCTCCAAATTTGTTCGATCTCTCTTCCTTCAGTTCAACCCTTCAACTCGATTCGAAATTGATTCGCGTGGAATTAAACGCCTCCTCCCCAAGAATAAAACACTCGCGTTTCTACGTGCTTTTTCCTTATTTTAACCGAAGCCGACGTTTTATATCAAAGAGGCTCGGATTGCATTAATTTGCAACCGGAAAGGAAGTAGGTCGAGAGCCCGTTCGATCCTTTGCGCCGCGACAAACTCTTCTCGTCTAAAAATATGAATTTTTAGACTCTGTCTCAATTCGAGCCGGTTGTTCCTTTTTTTCTTTTTTCTTTGCCCCGCCTTCGAGGTTTTCTCCGCATTTTTTTTTTGCCACGGATTCTTCCGTTTAAGCAGTTTTATCGAGGTTCGTCGTCGCATCCACGACGCCGTCACGTTTTAATTCGTTACATCGACGATCATCGAGGAGGAAGGAGGCTGGCGGAGCATTTTCCAACATTTATCGGTTGAATCCGCGACCAAGAAATTGGATTAAGCATCCCTAACGAGGAGGAAGTAACGAACGGAGGAGAAAGTTGAGAGGCCGGCCGGGAAGAGGACCTCTTTTCTCCAAGGATCCTCGCGTTGAAAAATTCAATTGGCGGTGAAACTTGGTTGGAAAAAAGAAGGGAGGAAGGAGGAGGGGAAGATCTATCCTTGTAATTTCATTGAAAACTCTATACTCGATACGCTCTCTCTCTCTTTCTCTCTCTCTCCAATCATTTTTTAAGCAGAGCATCGAGGTTTCTTTTTGCTGAGAGATCTTTCTGTATTCTTTTTGTACTCGATTATATCGTTATTGTTGTTATTATTGTTATCAAGTCGAGAATTTAATTCGATTCGGAGGCGAGGTGGAATAAAACATTGCAATTTGTCGCGGTAAATTTAATAAAAGTAAAGATAGTTTATCGATGATGAAAGTTAGAGAGAAAGGTGCAAATTTTTTCGCAAAACTTTGGATCACTCTTTTAACTCTTATTCCATCTTGATTATCGAGCATTGGAAGAGATCGAATTTATCGTATCTCTTTTATCAAGAAACTCGATAATTGCGTAAGAGTTTCGGGAACGATTTTAAATGATGCATCGAAATTTTAATTTACAGATGTAATATATTTGAATAATTGATACAAAAATCGTGGATTCATTTCACATATTTGCTTTGGAAGCTTTTTTTTTTACTCGAGCGCGAAAATATCACGAAATATTTGTCGCGAACTGGATGACATTCCACGTTAAAATATCGTCGTTTCGCGTAACGAGATTGAGATGGATCGTGGAAAGACGTTTTCAAAGGTGGTTCGAATCCAATTTCTGTGCTTTCAATTTCGCTACGATTGTCAAAGTGTTTGAAGCTCTTCGAGATGTTGCGTCCTTTGCCGGAAGATCTCTACTTGGCGACGTCCACTCCTGTAATTCGATCGATGGGTACTGGTATTCACTTTCTCTTTGTTTCTATCGAAAGCTGGAGTTTCCAGTTCTATTTACTTTCTGTGGAGAGAGGATTATTATCTAATATCGATAATGACAACGAATCTATGCAAGCTTTCCTTCGACGACGCATCTTCCTCCAGATTGTTGAAATTGAGATTCGTGAAAGTTCCTGTTTGGATAAAGGAATACCTTCTCTCTACCTGTATTTCGAGAGGAGTTGTTAGCAAGAAGAGAACGATGATATCAAAAATCGGTGCTGGAATGTCAAAGGGGTTGCAGTAATCGGAAGGAACATCGAGTGGAGGAAAACAGCAAAGGAATTTCAATGCTGAAGAATGGCACAAAGATATCAAAAAAAAAGAAAAAAAAGAATCTCTACGAAAGAGTATCCTCATAAAAATAGCGTGGAAATTAAAAAAATTTGTTCGCGATTATAAATAATCTAAAAATATCTAAAAAAAATAACGGAAAGGATAGGTAAAAAAAAGATAATTTCTACAAAGCACTTTTCCAAGCGATGAATTTTGGACCAGCCGATAAGAAACCGGCCGTTGAAACGCGCAGCTGAGAATCTTATACCTTTGAAACGAAAATTTTTAACTCTTAGTCGGCAGTGCCGCTATGACACCTCGGACGTAAAACCGTGCCCTCTTATATCCATAATGCTCGGTGCTTTTTACTCGAGAGTCTGCAACGAAAGCAACAAAGGTAAAGTATACGCCTTCTTCATCTCCGAGAGATGGGTGTATAAATTTTCGTTTTACGAGAAAGCCGATTTGCAAGAGTAATTCGACGTGATATTTCTCTTTAAAAAATACAAGAAAATAGAAGAAAAATAAACTCGTCGAACTTATTAATAAATATTCTCGAGAAAAATCAATCGGTCGAAACGGTTCGATCTATAATCTCGAAAACTATTTCGAGACGATTCCTCTCTCGAGAATCGATGGATCGATGTTTCGGCCCTTGAACCGAAACTTGCAATCGTCCGAGGGCGATGCGCACGAACAACCGAGAGGAAATTTTATTTCCTCCCGGGACGATCGAGCATCGTTTCTTCGACATCGCGGTGAACGCTCCTCTGACTTTTATCTCCACGATCGTGACACGTATTAGTGTGGGAGGTATAAGCAAACGCTCGGTAATTTCGCCGGCGATACAACAAAGATATTTTTCGTGCCGAGGTTTACCGATCGTAAAATAAACTCGTAAAAAAGGGAAGACAGTTGTCGAAAACAGTTGTGACACATTTGCAAATGATGGAATCAGATGCTCGGTATAGGCTATTGTCCTCTCGATATCAACGACGCGATAAAGAAGGAACAAGTATAATTCCAAATCGAACATTTTCCTTCCCGTTCTATAACATTCTCTCTTCGAGCATAACGGGACAAAAGGTTTTAATCCCGAACGAGATAAAATTTTCTCTTTTCCGAGGATTTCGTTGAACGTAATCGCGCGGCTGATAATCTCGTTTTGCGCGGAAGAGATATATTTCTTCGTTATCCTGATCGGTTAAACAAGGAAATTTCCATTTCCAATCGAGCATGCGAAAGCATCCTTAACTTTTCCCTTCCTTTTCCCCCCTTATCTGATATAATTAACGCAAATTTTTTGTGGTCTAATTGCATCATTAGTAGTCGTTATTCGAGCAAGCCATGCGACATTTTAATGAGAAAAGGCGGCAAACAAACGCCCGGCTGCCTTTAGTAAACCCTCTTCCACGGCCACTCGTATTCTTGATTAAAAATTCATTCCCTCCACGCAGCTACTTTTCCCCTCTCCCCCTCTCCTCCCGTTCCTTTTTCCTCAACACGTCACAATATTAATCCCGGAACGAGAACGAAAAGATTAATCGACCAATTTACACCGGTGCATCCGGACATGGTCGCGTTAATTACATTTAATTACGTACGTCGCATTAATTCGCATTCTCATCAGCGAGGCCGACCACGAGCATCGAAGAGATCCGAGTTTTCGTTATCGAATTATTTTCACGCACAACGTGCGAAACGAATTGATAAATTTTCCGTCCAATTCGATTGTCTCTCTCTCTCTCTGTGCAATTTCTAATTCTATTATCGTTGAATTTTATCGAGAGATCTTTCTTGATATAGTTCTTCGTTAATTGTGTTGTGAAATCGCGTAATAAAAAAACGGTTCTCTTTAACGGTTTATGAATTTTACTTTTTCCTTTTTCCACGTGTAAGAAATAAAAACCAAGAATCGTAACAGGATTAAACTCGAACGAGTGTCTTGTTAAATGTATATATATATATGTACGAGGAAGACGAGCAAGAAGGCAGACAGTCGGTCGCAATTTCCTTTGGCGACCAGTACGAGCGTTCCTTCGTTCGAGAGGAATCTTCTTACCAAAGAACAATACCGCTTTGCAATATTCGGTTTCCACTACGTTTCGAGCGAGAGCGCGAAAGATAGGCGGATTTCGAAGCGGAAAAAACGAAGAGTTGAATCGAAACGCGTCGATGCAAAAGACCGCTCCACGAAATAAACGTTCGACCAGATACGCGCTGGTGTTGCCTCTTCCTCCTCTTCCCCGTTTCTTTTTTTCTTTTCTTTTTTTCTTTCACTCTTTTTCTCCTCTTTTCACTCCGACGTGACGTTTATTGTTTCGGCTCGAACGAATTTCAACGATAGAATCCTTTCGATGATTTTCCGAAATTGCGAAGGAAGCATTTCTGTCCATCTTTGTAAAATCGCTCGAATTTCCTTTCCCATCGATTCGCAATTAATCGAAATCGAAGAAGAAGAAGAAGAAGAAGGAGAAGCGTTTGTTGGAACATCGCGAAATGAAACGTTGCCAGAAAGAAATTCGAGGGGATATCGAAATCTGCGGCGGTGGAACAATGTGCATGATTTAATGTTGAGTCCTTTGGAAGCTCGTGCGCCTGACAGGGGAAACTATCGAGGTTGAGATCCTTTAAGTTCGAAAAGCTGCGCGCACTACGTTCTCAAAATATCCCGGTCAACCAGGATTGGCGGATTCGGCCAACAACAAGTTCGAAAACATCCTCTCTTGGAAATTTCTGAAAGCTTTCGAGCGGAAGTTTGGCGAGAAGTGTACGCGGCAAGTTTTGAAAGGGAGATTTACTTTTCAACGTTAAACAATTTTGAAATTTAATCAAACAGCTTCGAAAAGTCGAATAACGGTATACACATCTTTTCACAAAGAAAACGCAAAACGCTCTCCTTCCAACACCAATTCTTAAATAATTATCCTCTCGAGTCGAGCTTTCTCGAAAGATATGCAAGATTCTCAAGTAGATCGTTTCGAAACAGAGGATCAATCTTGCTTTATCCATTTTAACAGGGAAAATAACATTAAAGATGCTTGGACGTGCACGCTTATCCCGCCAATCTCCCTTTTTTAAAAGAGACCATGCACAATTTCTCGTAATGGTTCCACCAGGATTTTCCTAGGTTCGTGGAAAAATACCTATTTCCAATCTTTCAAACGGTGTTTCGTTTCGAGAGAAACGTTCCATTCTCCTCAGGATTCTGTCCGTTCGTTCCAACAAATATTTTATTACATCTGTTCGCGCGAGTTTTCGAATGGGAGAAATTTTTCTTTTCCATTTTTCAAGATGACTTTTGTTTTTGGTACGGATTTAAGGCCAGGCCCTCGAGACGGAAGATACGATCTCGAGAGTTTCTCGTCGGGAACAGCTCATTTTTTTCAAAGTTATACATATCAGTCTGACATCTTGGTTTAAGAAAAGAAGAAAAAAAAGAAAGGAAAGCGAAAGGAAGGAACACTTCTTTCGAAAAGCTGAGAATGATTCTTTTTTTTTTTTAAATTTGTATCAGATATGGTGGTTAATCTTCCCTTTAATAATTTTCAAGTTTTAATTGAATGCAGAATGTGACCCAGTTTGAAAGTAGACGGCAGAGGGGACGAAGGGGTGGCGATTGTGTCAATAAGTTATTTTCCGCAATTTGATCGTCTTGTTATCTCCGAACTTCTGAACTTCGCCACTATATTATTCTCTTCTCTCCTAGTAAATAATCCTCTTTATCGCGCCAAATAACGCACGTTTCTTCGATAACAAATTTGTTTCGTTTTTTTTTTATCGAGAAAGTAAAACAAACACGTCAAAACATTTTCAATAATTCGACATCGCTGATTCGATTCGATAAAAATTAATAAAAATTGCGGTCTTCCTATTCTCGAATACGCCATTTGTTTACGTCAGATTTGTTCTTTTTTTTTTTCGTTCAATAATTGTTATGTACCAAGAAACCGTTTTTCGCTCTCGTACACGAACCGACGTTAATTATCGAGAGAGGATAAAAGAAAGTGGAATGGGTCCAGCGGAGAGACAAAGTGCTCGGCCGGTAGATGAACTTCCTGCGAGGCAGGATCCGTAATCCTGATCTCGTGACACCAACTTCCTTTCCTCGTTCGAAGGTTTACCTCGGCTTCTTGCCACTCTGCTTTTTTCTTCGATCGTTCTGCTCTTATTACACGACACGGGGAAGAAAAAGATTCCGTTCCTGATCTTTATTTTCTTCCCTCGTGACAAATCTCTATAGAATTGTGCACGTTCTCTCCCCGTGATAAATTCCGAACGTGGATGCGAAAGAAACAAAAAAAACTCCATCTCGAATATTTTTCTATTCATATCCGTCTCAAAATTATTTTTATCGAAACATTTCACGCGACGTTTAAATTCTTAGAGAGGTACGCTTCAAGGGTGGGCAAAATTTTAACGGTGGAGGTTAAAAATAACTTGGCAAAATTGCTCTCGAATAATTTATTAATAGCGCCTAACTGCCGAGATACATGAAAAGCGGATCAACCATAACAGCCACCGGAATAAATTCGAGCGTTCGAAATAAAGTTATCACTCAAAGTAACTTCGTTTCGAAATTTCAACCCCTCGTACAGAACGGTTAATATCTCTCTTATGAGAGAAAAAGTTCGTTGGATATTTCCTTATTATTGATAATAACAATATATTATCAACCAATAAATAATAACACTTTGACTGAAACCCAATCGAGCACGAAATCGTAAATACGTAAAATCGTAGGAACAAATTGTATACAGAGATCTGTATACAGAAGTAGAACAATTAATATCTTTGAAATCTCGTGGGAGAAGGTTCATTGATATTCCACGTCGATGGAATAACCCCCGATTAAGCGAATGGTATAATAATATCGTTTGTTTGCTTCCAGCATCCCGACGGTAGAATGCAAAACGGAAGGCAGAGGCGCGCGAGGTCCCGGGGGACGTCCTGCCCCCCTCTTACGTTCCAGAACTCTGCCAGCCATAGTAGCGCCCGGCTTGAGTATCCTTCAGGCTCAGATCGATGCTCGTTACGTTAATAACGGTACGTTAATAAATAAGATGTCTTCGTTCGTCCCTTCTTCCCTCCTTTTCAAACTATCCCTCGTATCTCTCTACGCATCGTTTTATTTACGAGCGTGCGACCACTTCGATAACTTCGATTACAGCTGCATCAACTGGTTTATCCGTTCCACCCACGGACGGTGCAAGTTCGACGAAACGTGCGAGTACCGCCTCCCATTGCAGGTTGCTCGCGCCGAGGATATCCTTCACGGACGACACGATAGGTAAGGGTTTATCCGCGAAGGAAATGCCGATCAATCGATCCCGCTTAATCCGCGGAATTCACGTTCGCGGATTGGGTAGAATTTCTTTTTTTCTTTTCTTTTCTTTTGTGATGTCTTCCTCGATTCCTGAAAACGATCGTGCGCGCAGCAAATCTGTTTTAAATCTGTTTTAAAATGAATTTCCACGAGTTTTCTATTTTATAAACGGAGAGAGTTTTTAGGGACGCGCATTATTCTGAATCTGTAAATTTTATTTTTCCGTAGAGAAGCTTGATGATAAATGTTTTCTTTTTCTTTTTTTTTTTTTTTTTCCTACTTCATTTAACGAGATAATTTTATTCGAAGGAATATGAAATTTATACGATGGCAGCTAATGGATTAGGTTTTTACCGACACTTTGCCCAATTACTTTTATTTACCCTTTTCTCTACAATAAAATTTAATGGTAGATTATAGAAAAATCCGATCCTAATAATTCTTGACAACTTTTTCTTTATTTTAATAATTTTTTCTCGTTAAAAGATATTTATTTCATATTTATGTAAACAAATATCCGAAAATAACTAAAGAGAACTTTCTCAGAGTAAGTCTTATTCTTTTCCATTCCCCTTTCTCTTATGCATATTCCATTTTTTTTTTCTTTACTTTTATTTAAAGAACGTCGCGTCTCGGACTCCGGCCCGCCACCAACCAGAGAATCCTCGAAGGAACACTCGACGAGAAGCGGGAGGCTGAGTACCTCCAGCATCGGTGGTTCTCAACCTTTGACCAGATTGGCGAGGCTCTTGAACCAAAGGCCAAGCTTCATTCCGAGCGATGAAATTCCACGAAGGCTCTCCTGGGAAAGGTATGTCACGAAACCGACCATCAGATTCTTAAAATACGAGGGGAAGGGAGGGGAGGCTTGGATCGAGCGCCCTCTATCGATTCGAGGGCAAGATTAAAAAAAAGAAGGAGAAGAGGAAGAAAGAAAAAAGAAAATTTGTCGCAGAAATCGAAAGAAAACAGCCCCGATCAGGAAGAAGTGTTTCGGCGAATTCTCGTCGAAACTTGTTTCGCAACAAATTAAAAGTTATTACTTTTCTCGCAACATCGAACGCGATATTTGAACATCGGATGGCTTTCACGATCACTCGTCGGGAAATTAATTCGAGCTCGAGACAATATCTCAAATTTGTATCGACAAATTATCATCCCTTTCGTTCGATTCCGATCTATATCCGTAAACGGTCGTCCAGTCGTTAATTTAACAGGTCCGTAAAACCTTACAAATTACAATTAAACTTAGCGTTACCTTCGTTTCCGAGCGTTCTCAGGCAAATTTGAATCTCAAGTTTATAATATAACGCGTTAATCGCATCCATCGAGAGAATTTCGCTTTTTTTTCCAGACGCGGCGTTAAGAGCAAAGCCTTGGATATCTCTCGTGAGTAAAACTCGTTTCTCATCGCATTAACCAAATTAAGCAGAAAGTGATCGGGACAACCACCCTTATCGCGAGACACCGTACAAACGAGCTCGTCCAAAACTTAACTCGAACGATATCTCCCACCTTTAT
The DNA here is from genome assembly GCF_029169275.1 of Apis cerana. Taxonomy (NCBI): domain Eukaryota; kingdom Metazoa; phylum Arthropoda; class Insecta; order Hymenoptera; family Apidae; genus Apis; species Apis cerana. The sequence goes on from NC_083865.1 coordinate 8,878,706, forward strand.
CCAGCCTGGGATTGGGCCGTATCTCTCGACAAATCATCGTTATCTCTGATCGAAGGAGGGGGAGGAGAATCTGGCCTCGGTTCTTACGGGAGGAAATCATCCTCTCTCCTCTACGAGACAACAGCTTTTCCTCGCGGAGAGAAAAGGGAAAAGCCCTTTCTCTCCCCGGTGAAATTACAAGGCTCGACGTCTCGCCACCCTCCTCCTCCTCCTCCACCTCCCTATTCCAACGGCAAAGTGGCATTATCTCGGGGTTGAAACGCATCGACCTGTACACCTCCCTCTATCCATCGATCGATAGACATTATTTTAAAATCCGCACTTTCATCGAGTTCACGAGTGGCTTCGAAACGGGAACGAAGATCTATCGCGTGACAGTTGGCGGAGGAAACATCGAGGTCGAACGAGGTATATACGCTCGCGTGTGGACACTTTCTTCTTTGTAACCGTTTTCGTGAAATTTTCGAGAAATTTCCTTTCTTTTGGAGCGTTTCAGATCAAATTTTAATATATTCGTTAATAATAAGTAAAAAGAAATCTATATTTTCTTCTCATTTATGCGTCCATTACGTGGATATGTTTTATAAAATATTATACTATAAACTTTTTTAAACTTGTCCAAGTTAATTTATTCAATTTAATACTATCAGAATATATACTCGTTATATTTTTAACACGATGAATTATCGCGAAAGTTATCATTTAATATTAATAATTTACGTTGTGTATATAACGAATTCTATAGAATTAATAATATGTCCATAAACTTTTGAGGGGCAATGTATCTCTTGTATCGTGGAAGGCACAAAGGGTTCAAACCGAACGTGTGCTTTACTCGCGAGGATGTGGAAGTTCAATTTGCAAATGGATGCGACCCGGTTTTCGACGAATGGAGACGGCCAGACTTCGAGGAAACACAACACGCGATATTTTCACGTGTTCATTCGAAAATATTAACGTTTTACGGAAGGAGGCGTGTTTGTATCCGCTCCCTCTCCAGTTTACGGTAGAATTTCAACGTTTTGATCGTTTGTTTCGCGAATCTAGCGATGAAGTAAAGTAGAATTTATGTGCGTTTCAGTTTTTGCTGTAATTCCGTGTGGTTTTGTTCTTTTTCTTCCTCCTCCTCCTCTTCTTCTTCCACGCTCGTTGAAAGTGGAATTGTTGAAAAAGTTATTCGATGTTTCTTAAAAGTGGGATGAATTTATTAAAATACTGGAAAATTATTAGTATAGCAACGATTCGTGCTTCTTAATTATTACTAGGAAAATTTTAAATTATATTTTTTGATTATTCGCGATCCTTTATCAAAATTTTCAGTTTCTTTTATTAAATAAATCTTGTACAATCTTGTATGCATCTATTTATCGTGATACACAACTCGATAAAAAGTCGACGAATGTAAAAGTAAATTTATAGCCGGACGATAAGTCTATATCAGATTCACTTTCGTGTCTGGCCACTATTTCACCATTTTCACTTCTTCCTCTTCCTCCTTTTCCTGCCTTTCGCATCGTCCAACTTGTTTCTAACTCGAGATCCAACAATGGAAATTATTCAAACTGATCAATTTTACGAAATTCTTTTAGAAATAGTTCATTCGTTCTTTTCAATTTCCTTTAAAAAAAAAAAAAAAGAACGATTTAAATGTTGAACCTGCTGCTTTGATCTGTTTAAAGGGAACGTATAGTAGAATTTAAATCGGTTGAGTAATTCTTTTTTCTTTCTTTTTTTTTTTTTTTTTTTATTACGATGTTATCTTCTCGTGTATCTGACCTTTCCTCGGCCATCAAGTCTGAAATCTTATCCCCCCAGTCAAGAGAAAAAGCAATTATCTTCCCTTCTGCTTTCTGGCGTTGAAAATTATTTATAGTTTTTCACGGTGTTTCCTCCGGAACAAACACACGATCCAATGAAAATTTATGTTGTTTCCGTCATACGTCAAACGAATAAATGAAAAAAAAGTAGTTTGGATCATAATTTACGTTTTTTAATTAAAATTCGTTCGACATACATCCCAATCGGATATAAATTCATAAATATTTTATAGATTTACTTTCGCTCTTTTATTTCTCGTTCTCGCAGAACGGGAAGAGAAGAGAGGGGAAAATTAATTTAAACCTCGAGCGGACCATTGATTTTTATCCCCATTATCCTGTTCCAACGATAATTTCGACACTTTCGAGCATTCCTCTCCCTTTCGAATGATCATCGAGCGGCTCATCGCTGTGATTAACTCGTCAGACCGAGAAAACGCTCCTTTCTGATCGGGTTAACGAGCGGTCTTAATGCGCTCATTACACGTGTGTATGCGCGCGAAGGTCGGGCGAATCATTATCGTGAATCATGGCCGTGGAAGGCAGAAGAGTTGTTTTTCCCTTCGCGGGAGAGTAACGAGAATTAAAGTAACCCCGTGAATTCGAAACATGGCCGAGGCAGGTAATTTTAAACCATTCTACCGCGTAATTTGCGTCAGGGGTAATTGCGGACGCGAGGAAATCTCGCGGCCACCGCTCGGCAAATATTGAAAAGAACGTGTGCGAGGAGAAAAATAGTGCGGGAGACAACTCGAAGATTTAATGGAACGAGAATCACCGCAATTTTCCATTTTTCCCACTCACTCTCGATCGTGTTGCTTCGTGTAATATTTTCTTCTTCTCGTAAAGGTGGAGAAAATTGAAAAACGCGAAGCTGCGGGTCGCTTATTTCATAATTGAAGCTGGAGGATCGCCGATATCTCATTGACGCGACATTGAGAGAGATTGGGAATTTTCAGTTTTTCGTTGCCCCGAGAAGAGGAATAAAGATCGCCGAGGAGAAAGGGGATGGTCCAGCTTGGAAGTTGATCACTTTGACAAAGTTTGGCGAGAAGCTTGTAATTTGGAAGCTCGATCTGGTCGAATATCGCACATAGGGTGGTCCTAAGTCTTTCCGAGGGTTAATCAAGATTAAAAACGGAGAGGATTCCGGCTCCTTTTCAAGAAATCAGAATTAATTAGCGTCGGTTGTCGCCATGCTCAAAGCAGATAGCAGAGGAGCTCTTTAATCATTCGTTCCTCGCAAAAGAGATGAGATATTAAAAGTGGATTTCTTATTTTATCAATATCTTTTTTCAAGGGAGAATCATGTGGATCTGTTCCTTTGTGTTCCATATTGGAAAAATTCATAGCGCCATGGCAAGATTTGTCAAAGGAATTGAAAATAAAAAAGTTTTATAAGGGATATTCAAAAGCTTCATATGCTTTTTTTTTTATAATGCATTTCATATTCATTTCTCATTTATCTTCCATTTTCGTCGCGAGCGATATTTCATTGAATGCTACTCGTAAAAATGTAGAATCGTTACAGCGATTCCCAAAGATCTTACGTTAAGGGAAGAAATTTTGATAGAAAAATCGATCAGAACAGAAATAAATAATTCGAATCAGTTTTTTCTTCGATTATTAACATTACTCGTCTTTCGTCCTTCCGTTTCTTTTTGCTTGAATTGAAAAGAAATGCAATAACAAAGAGAATAAAAAAAACCCTATAGTTGCTGCGAAGAAGTATTTTTTTTTTTTGTATGTATTCTTTGTCGTATATACTATTTTTGGTACAACGAAGAATTCTCAGTAGTCTCAAAAATCTCAGATATTTTTTATTATAAGAATTTTGCGTTTCAATGATGAATGTCAGATAAATTCTCCTGAAAAGAGATTGTGCGATTAATTTTTTTTTAATTGGTGGCGTGATAAAAGAAACGTGTCAGATATATATATATAAAATTGAAACGACATCAAAAGGACATTTTTGACTCCAAGGTCGCTCAAAGTTGACAATGAAGGATAAACTAATGGATGCGCGTAGGATACGATCTTAGAAAGGAATCGAAAGGGCAAAGATTACAACGTAGGAAGGATTTTATCAATTTTAATGCGACGTTAAAGCGGGGGCTGGCAAATGTCGAAAAGTATATATGCATATATATACAAAAAAAACACGAGAATAGCGACATATAGTTGATTAGACGGGATTAATATTATTGGTCTTAGCGCAATTTTGAATAAACACGATTAAAGGTTTCGCGTTAGCTGGGACACGTGTTGTAATATGGACCTAATAGCGTGTTAAAGGTTACAATGGCAGAGGGGTAGTTTTAAACGAGGAAAGCATAGGGTGAAGATTAAGTGCCCAAGTCTGTTCGGGAAACTTCGGTAAATTTAATATATCGATCTCCTAAATAGCGTGCAAACTGGTTTATCAATGTAACCTCGGGCGATAGAGAATTATTAATTGGATCATATATAAATTTTAACCAATTTATCCGTCGAGATATAAATATTTCCTCTTAGCGATGAAAAAATTCTACTCCCGAGCGTAAAATATTTAATCGCGAAAATCGTTCGACATCGATTCTCGTGACAAATTCGTCCCGATCTTGCGACGAAATCATCGTCTTCTCTGATATATCCGTCGGTCTCGATTCGCCAATTTCGTGCAATTAATGGAATGAAAGCGTGGCGCAAGTCAGCCGAAAATTTTGATCAACAGACGAGACTGCAGCACGACCAGCTCCTGCCTTCCAAGAAGTAGCTCGATCGACAGTGTGGCAGAGTGGAGCATCGCTGGAGGGGTGGGAACTATCAATGGCAGTAATACAGTGAACGCTGGGAGCAGCTATGGGCTTTTCGCCGATCAACCACCACCGCCGAGAAGGAGTCCAAGTCCCCTGTTAGGCGCCAGAGGCGACAGACTCAGCCTCGTCTCGCCTAATATCGGAAGAAGGGTGAAGGGTCACCGTGCGGTGTCGGGTAAGTGTCTCATTTTTGCTATTGGTTCCCCGATTTTTCACAGGATTCGAATCGAAATTTAAAATTGATCGATCGTCTCCTTTGTATATCGAAAGGGGCAGAGAGAATCGGTGTACGATTTCCATTCCCTTTGAAGATTTATTCCAGTAGAGTGGAGAAAATCTTATCATCAATTTTCGCGTGCAAAGAAGAGAGAGAGAGAAAGAGAGAGGGAGAGAGACGTCATCGTCGATGAACATTACAGAATATTTTATTTTGAGGTAAAGAAAGGATCTGGGTATCTTGCCTCCCTTATGCCGGATTTATTTTCCGAGAAAAAAAAAGTTGATATTGAAATAGCGTATGATAGAAATCGCACGATACTCCTTGGAAATTTTCTTTTAATTTGATTTATACCGAGAATGTTTTTCTTTGAAAATATGATTTCACGTTGAAATCTTTTTCTTTTCTTTTCTTTTCTTTTTTTTTTTATTCTTTTGTCAATTTAATCGATAATGGAATTTCTTATTTTCTACGTTCACGAGCATGTTAAGTTATATCCTTGTATGATCGGTTCGTTCCGTCGCAACAGTCTATATGAAATCCGAGCCAACGTGAAACGTCAATTATCGAGATAGGACGTCGTAGCAAACAACGTTAGTTGAAAACTTTGGATGCCTTTCGCATGATAGTTGAAGCGAAGCTTCATCGGAAGTTACATTCTTCCTCGGTCGTCGTTCGGGAAGTTCGATTAACTTGCGCAATTATTCCAATTAGTCTGGCATTGCGTCTTCTAACTAGTAAAAACTTGCGAGTGTTTTAATGAAAACGGTAAACTGTATGAATTAATCGTAACTCATTTATCCCACTTAATCTTTAACGAAAGATCGAAGGAACAAAAATTTTTTGTTTTACAGATTAAAAATTCGTTTTTCGAGTTTCATTTTTCTCGAGGAATCTAGATTCAATGATGTGCAAGATTAGATAAAATAAGTCTCGATAGGAAAGACGGTAATCGTTCAGTTTGTGATAATAGTTATATATATATATGTCGAATAACTGCACTGTCGCGAAAGTTCGATTTTAGAGAGTAAACAGCGGTGTCCTCGAGGAACAATTTCGCGATGAATAATTTCCGGCCTGTGAGAAATACCGTTAGTCGAAATGGAACTGCAGAACCGCCACTGTTATTATCTCGTTTCGGCACACAGAGACAATGAACATTCTATACTTATCTCCCTTGCGTGCAATAATTTTGTGCATTTAACGAATCTATTTAATACAAGAGAGATGAAAATTCAATTTTTCGTTCGATTCACTTTTGACTGGATAGTAAGTGTATCGAAACTTGATTAATTTTGTTTTAGAGCAATGGAAAAAAAATGTTTTTCAATGCCATTGTTATAAAAGGAATTTACACAATCGACACTAATTTTTGCAAAATCCAGTAAAATTTCAAAAATCCGGTTTAGATAAAGTCTTTAAAGATAAAGTTACAAAAAGTTCAACTGAATGTCGAATAATCGAAAATATTATCGTTTTTTTTTTTTGCAACGAAGAAACAAAATGCAACAATCGCTTTTCATTTCAAATTGTTAGAAATAATAGAGTATAAAATCTGTTTGAAATTTCTCCATTTGTTTATTAAATCAACAGAGCGAAAAATTCAAAAATCAGAAGAAACTTAAATCCATCAATAATCCTAAATTCATAAATTTTGTTACTAAATTATTGTGCAAGAAAAACAAAATAACACAGAGAAAGCATCATCCATGATTCTGCGCATTGTGCAACAATTATCTCCCCCACATAGTTTATCAATATCCTCTTTCTAATCGGTCCAACTTCCTGGTTGATCGGTACTGGAAACCAACATTAGATACGCCCCTGAGCCTTGGTCTGGCCTCGACCAATGGTTAGGCCCGTTTAGTAGTGACTCGAGGATGTGTGAAGAAGAGAACCGGTTAGTCGTCCCCCACCTCGCCATCAAGGGAGCAACGCTCCCGCTAAGAAAGGTGCACGAGCTTCGTGAATTTCGTGACATCCGGGGGGCCTTTCACGTGTTCTCGGCTATTGTAGCACGTAACATGAGATTCCAACATTGGTGCGCGCCTCCGACTACCTGGCAGACCCTGTTTAACCTGCGATTCCCGTCAGTGAACGCCTCTGAACCGAAGCGCCTCCACTCGCGTCGTTTTCGCGAATTTTCTCCACGGCACGTGGCACACAGGCACGTAATAAGTGTGTACCGGTGTGTACGATCATGGCCGAGAACCTAACTGGACATCGACCGTGTAAACAATAAAGTGAAAGTGAAGGAAGACGGCATCCACTTGAATATTGCGCGATTACTTCACGTTGGATGGGAATTATTATGGATTTTGATTAAATTGAATCTGAATTTAATTTATTGAATTATATAATATCGAATTGAAAAATTATGAATATGTGGATAATAATATCGAAGTTTTTGATTTGGAATGGGACTTTAAAAATTATTAACTACTTTCAATACTGGTGATTGTCGAGTTTTTTTAAACTGTTTTTAAAGAGCTTGTGCTAAAGTTTTAAGCGTTCATAAAGTGTTTTCATAAAATGTATGTTTAAATTTTCGACGATAAACATAGAATAAAGGATAATCTAACATACCTGAATAGTCAACCACTGCTTCGACCAATCATCTTTCACGCTTTGTTTACGTCCTTATGTCTGGTCACGCGGTTGGCTACTCTGAGTCGCTTGCCTAAAGAGGCTCTCAGTCTACGATTGTTCGCGTGCTTGGTTGTTTCTCTGTGAAAATTCATTCCTGTCCCACCACGCGAGAATCTCGGTGATTCATCGACGACAGCCGGTGTGTACCGGTGACCTGGTGCGCGATACCTTGGAATCCTGTAATACTTTCTAAATCTACGGTTTATGATCGATCGTCTTTAAGATTTAAAGTCGCGTTACCCATGGTGCAGTGCGTGGCGTCGAAATCTCGAAAGACGTTGCGAACAAAAGATTGTGTTTCTTGGACGTTGAATCTCGGACTCAATTTCGTTAAAAAACGGTAGAAATATAAATAATAAGAATAATGGAGCAACGGTAAAATCAGTGGAAAGCGTGTGATTAAACATTTAACCTCTACAAATCAAAACTTCTCGGTAATTTAACCGACCTTTGGTAACACGATCGATTTTAGAAAACACAACAGTCTTTCGAAACGACACAAGGAGATTGTACGGCTTCGTGTAACGTGCTCGTTATTCTTCCTCGAAATTTCGTAAACTGACACTTTAAAACTTCGGTTTCTTCTATTTGTCACTGTTGAAAAGTTGCCACTGTAACTCTGAGTCTAATTTGTGCTTCAAAAGGATTACTTTAGTAATTGAATCTCTATAGTAATTCTATCCAAGTGCCAAGTTCTTGCCAAATCCACATAATTACATAAATATCGTTGATACTCCGTGACTCGATACCTTCTCCAAATTTTCTCTATAACTTGTGACAAACGCATATTTGATATTCGATCGAGAATCCAGATCATCGTTTGAATAATCAAATACAAAGAATTAAAAGAATCATTACGTTAATTGCGTCGTTCGATGGGTTGGCGTGGGACGTGAGACATATTACCTTGGTTAGAATTTTTCTTCGAAAAGAAATACTCGTAGGAGACTGATATCGTTCTCTTCGAAAAGAAACGCCATAAAATTCATATCGAAATAAATAAGCCGTGGAAGTTAACGTGGCTAGCGTGGATCGAATAGTGGAAAAAAGGTGGGATCACCGCAGGATGCGGTCGAAAAAGAAACAATATCATTTCGTGAGATATCGAAAGCGTCACTTGGACGCGACGAAAATGAACGAAGTGAATCTTTGAGGGACACACGGTGCAAAAGGTGGAGGACCTTGCCTCATCCTCGAGTGAGAAGAGCAGAACCGGTTTCTGCATTTGGTGCAACGACGCCTCGTTCGGCTGGCGAGTTTTCGGCAAGAAATTTTCGCGTAACTAGTGACTTCCTCCATTTTTTCTAAACCATTGGAAACCGTGAGATCTGGCTTTTGCTCTTGATGGAAACGTACTAGGTGCCATAACCTGGATGCGAGACTAGGGTATGTGTTGATTTTTATCTTTCGTTTCTTTCGCACTATTTTTTAAAAAATAACGCAAATGTATCTATTGTTCTAAATTTTAAACATAAGCTATTTTTATTTTTCTTTTTTTTTTCTTTTTTTTTTTTTTTTGTTTAAATATATACATGGATCACTCGGTAGTAAAAGAGTAAAGAAATTAAAATTGTAATTTTTAATTATAATTTTTTAAATTTTCGATAAAATTTGATTTCTTTATGATTTAAAAACATCTTTGAATAGAAAGTTTTATAGACTTCTCTAATGATTATTAAATTAAAAAATTTTAAAATAGGAAATTTTCGAAAAAAATAATTCAATTAGTGAATCGAGTGTTCTAACAATGGATTACAAAATTCTATCGTGATATTATTAATTATAAACTATGAATTTTGATAAAGTACTGTAAAAATAGATATCACGTGTATAGAATATGAGTGTAATCGATACAAATTATAAATATTTATAATGACGAACAAACGAGATGAAAATTTTTGTAAATTTTTTTATAAATTAGAATTCGATTTCTCTAGGCATTGGAAATATATTCAAGAGATATATTAAAATTAAAGATGTCTATGAAATCTCTATTCACTTTTTATACTTTTTTCAACGAAATTTTAAATAATCAAAATTAATTCTAAATTTTTGTGCGTGATTTAGCTTCCTCGTTTTATACTTTCAAAGTAATTATTTCTGTTTTATCTCATTCTTTTGTAGCGATTCATCGAAAGCGTATTCAATTATGGAATATTTTCATTCGCAACAATAGAATTGTTAAAACGTTTGTATCGTCGTATCGTGCAACTTACAATTAAAAATAATCACATAATCAGAAAGAAATTTAATTGCTAATTGGTATTTTTTATAAATGATAAATTTTCTATAAAAATGTGAACCTATTCTCACAGAATAAAAATATTCGCGTTAAAGGGATTCTCTTTTAATTAAATGAATTTTCCAAAAAGAATCTGAAGAAATAATGTTAAAAGGGTTTTAAAAGAATCATTGACTTCGATATTGATAAACGGTTTGAAAATTTATTCCCTTCCTCGATCGAAATTAAAAAAAAAAGTGGGTATAACCGTTCTTCTTTTAAAGAACTGTAGACCTGGAAAAACACAAGGACATAATTTTTATCAACGAAAACGTTCGAGTGTAAATGCGTTAACGTCCGTTCCGGAAACGTGTATACGACGTATAGCGCGTAGGAGAATCTTATTTTTCACGAGGAACGATCATGCGTGGGAAATGGTTTCTCGTTCAGCGAATCGCGAGGAAAGAGATCAGGGTTACGTTGTTTACACTAGAAAACGAACTAGGGAAATTTATTCTTTTATTGGTATTTTGATTGGTTATTCATTTTGGAGTATTTTTTTTCCCACTAATGATGATTTTCTTTTCAATCATCGTAGAATGATTCTTACGTATTATTATTTTATTAAAATTAGAACGAAGGGAAGAAGATTGATTGTCTTTTTTTAAATTTTTGCATTTTAAAAATTGTTTTCTCATTTGCCATTTGTCAAAACTTTTTCTCCGTTTCTCATAACGGACATGTCCAGAAAGATAAATATGCAGCAAAGTTTGTTGTGATCTTATCTCCTCGCATATTGAATTTTTAGTAGCACGATATTCTCTCTTCTCGCGCTTCAATCTATTCCTTAATTTTAAATTCTAAAATCAACGTTTCCTCGTCGAGAAAATAAAAAGCGGTTGAGGGCGTAAATATGGATGCGAAAGTGCGCGATTGCATACCTTCTTGATAGCCACATGATGCCGCGATAAAAACATGAAGCGACTGATGCGCTATCTCGACAATTGTCGTTCCTGCGAAAGAATCACTATTTCTACGCAACGATTTTACGACTGGAACTCGAGGAATATTCTTGGAGAATATACTATTTCCTTCTTCTCTCTTGTATACACTATCTGTGCACAGTTTACGTACATTTTGATATATTTTCACATTCGCGCTTTACTTTACCGAAAGCTGCTACTTCTAGATTTTTCTTGGTAAATACACTAGAAATTTGAAGGAATTTTTATTATGTATATTTTAAGTTATAAAACTTTTATTTTTCCTTGTTGTATATTATCTTTTTTTAAATTTTATTCCAATGAATTTTTTTTTTTGCATTTTTTCTTTTTTCATTTATTTTTATTTAGCATCGCTATTTCGTAAATTTTATAATTTTTATTACGTCTTTTTGCATCTTTTCACAATGCACATTGCAATATCTTTAACGATAGACTTCTTTCTTGGAAAAATAATGTTGTTTATAATGCGTAGCAGAACATCAAGAGAATTCTCTTCATGGCAGAATCGTTAAATCAGATGTGAAAATTATTCTTAAGCTTCAACTTCGTCGTTGCAGATGGAATGGAATGTCGAAAGGAAGCAATGAAATGATAGTTTCCACCACTGATTCAAGATGAACATTGTTCAGAGAATAGTTAGAATAGTAAGAGGACCTTTACAGAAAATTCGTAATTGTCGAATAGATCAGGAACAATTTACCGAGATAAGAATATAGAATGTTAAAATCGTAGAAAGAATAGATATTATTAGATATTCTTCAAACCTTGAAAAATCTATGGTCATTCAATTCTTTTAAGAAAGAATCTTGAGAAGAGATGCTTAAGCATCTGGTTATCGATAAATACTCTGCAGTATTTTAAGAATAGGATCCTCAATGACTACGGACTTTTAATCTATGCAGATGTTACGTTTCCAAAAATGAAATTAAAAATGAAGAAAATATATCAATAAAGGAAAAAATTCTATACGGAAACGTACAGATTTATTTTTAAATCTGGTAGACAATGAATGGTTTAAAAAATGGTATTTACCTCGCAACTTTATCATTCAAACGTCGCTACTTCTCTCTCCCGATAATATCAATTACGATCATAAATTCAAACGCAGATTTACCGATTTTTCTTTTAAATATAACGGTAGCTTATATCCCCCTCGACAATTCATCGAAATAAATAAACAAGAGTAATTCAATTTGATAGCCACATTTTTACCCCTCCCAACAAAATACACATAGCTCTTTGTGAGAACGAGGCTCACAAATTATGCAATATAGTATCTTAATGCTGTAAGATCAGTTTACTTAGATAAATGAACCATTCCAAGGGAGTTAAATTCCGTTAATGTTATCTGAAATTATGGAACCGATATCTACGCGTCTCGAGTATACCATTTGATACGTCAATGATGTATTATTATGTGATTAAAATTTTTCTCGTCATTAATGGATCTTTGCGAGTTAATATTATCGATGGCCTAATTGCGGTACCAACATGATGGTAATATCACGTGGATATATGACCACGATATATTTATGGATCACCGGAGAGATCCGATTGCGTATTCTCTCTCTCTTCGTAATCTTTTTATCCACCGCGCGTTGTAAATTCTGCATCAAATTACCCCACGTACGGTTGGGTAGTATGAAACTATCCGTTACGAGAACATTATCGTTCACCCTTCTTCCTGTCACACACTTGGAGAAAAACAGTCCGGAAAAGGGCGGCACCTGTAACACAGGTATCGATATACCGGGTGTCCCAAACGGAACCGCTTCGTCGTACGTGTTATTCTTATTATTCTTACTATTTTGTTTCATTCAACGACTCGCGCGTTATATGAAATAAAAAAAATGTAGTGGATTGAAAAAGGAAATTAGATGGAAAATTAAAATGGCGAAAATTTGATTCAATAATAACAAGGCAATTTTTCCCCGATCGATATTAATTTTATTAAATTTTTCACGAAGTGATATAATATTCCATCGATAAACCATCGGCAAGGATGAGAGTAAATATTTATCCTCGGAATTGGACTTCATTTCGAACGTAATTGTTGTCTCGTTTACGGAAATTTTGATTGGTTCCAGGGGCGTATATTCCGGGAACGTTACAGGCTATTGGAAAACTTGTCCAATGTCGGTAAAAATGGAAGTTTTGTAAAAACAAGCGGCGTTCACGGCGGGAAACTTTTATTTCGCGATCTATGCTGCTATAGATCTTGGCTACGATATATATAGCTCCCAAGGGATATAGCAACCTCTTAACAACCTTCGACCGTTGTTATACCCCGATAGATAGTAACGAAGATAAACCGAAGAATGGAAAGTTGGTTGGAAACTTCGGATCAGGCCTCCCTATAAATGGTAGACCGAAAAGCAGGTGTCACTCGAGGACACCGCTCCTTTATCACCCTCCTTCGACCATCCTTTTCGACCATTATCCAATTCTGTCAAGTCTGGCAACGTATAACTTCTCAAAATTGCCAATTTCTTTTAATCCTTCATCGAACTTTGCTTCGCTTCGAGGATATATTATACGATTTTTTTTTAAACTTCCCCTCTCCCCGTTATCGAGATAATTCGAGCTTCCCTTGCGATTCACCACCTATTGGAAATATATTTTTAAGGATATGGGGTATCGGGGATGTATTTTTAACGATATAAAATAAACCGATAATTCATAATTGAATTATTCATTGAATTAAACATGGAATTTTAATAGCCAAGATATTTGTTGATATTTTTTTTTTATCGGTAAACAATTTTTTTAACGATTTTTAAACAGGGATTCGATGAAGGGATGAAGGGATGTATAAACTTACGTTTAATAATACGTTGAACAACGATTATTCGTAATAGCATCTTTTTTTTTTTTTCTTCTTTCGTTCGCAATGAGGTGTACGGCCCTGAGCCTCAACGAAATTCGAACTCACCTGCCCCGATGTCATGCCCAGATGCCCAACAGTACTATGCATCTGTTGCAAGCCTTCCTTTCAGTCGGTGTCCTTCTCCGGTGTCGTAAGGATCTATCTTCCGGTACTCGCTCTTTTTCGATCCTCGGCCCAAGAGTTCTCGATATTTTTCTCGGTGATTTGAACGAGTGTGAAGCTTGCGAAATTTGAAAAAGAAGCGAAAATGATATCGGGCAAATAGGTATCGGATTGGAACAGCGCGAGGAAGGTGATCGAGAATCGGTGAGTGGAAGCATTTTTTTTTTAAAGGTTTTTTAACTGAAATTTATGAAACGATGAGTAAGACGACGTTATAAAAATTTTGGTGGAGGGAATTAGGAGGAGATTAAATTCGATTGTTAGAGTTTGGGATAAGGAAAGAAATTATCGTTAGATATAAAAAAAGAAAAGATGTGGGAGAAGTCGAGGAATGAAGATGAATCATGGTCACGTGAAGGGAAGGCGAAAACTGAATGCAAATTTTCGACAGCTTCGTGAACCGAATTCCGACGACTGGATCAACTTGGATGCATTATTGCCAAGACAGATTAATTTTAATCGATGCAATAGTCGTTCTTTTAATACCTTCCCTCGTCATCAAAATTTTCATTTCTTACTAGAATGATTCAATGTTGAACAATTTTCTGATCTCGTCTTAGATGTTCATAAATATTTCAGATCGTGTTGCTAATAAACGAACGGCCGATAATTTATTAGGCGTATAAAATGATCGTTGTTAAGATGGCAAGAATAGCGTGTAATTTATAGAACGGAAGAAACAAGTATACCGGGTTGATAAAAGTATATATCGACCGAGTAGCGATTTCTCCAGTGAAATATTCGTAGGAATATTTTTTTTTTTCGGTCGGTGAAAATACGTTGATCGAACGAATGAAGTGTAAAAGAATGACGGGAATACGTACATGATATGGACGTGGAATGTCATAAGAGAGAACGACAGTGGAGAACGACTCTGTCCGTGAAGGACTTCATTGTGCCGAGTATAGGCCGGCATGATAATAACTACATAACGTGCGTGAATCAAGACTGCACTCGCATAAAGATGCATTACGTGGTCCCTTCGCTGCGTCATTACGAGCGCAATATATTCTTGGAAACGTTCGATCACCATTTTCGATCGACAGCCATTTTAACCGAACAATTTCGCGCGAACAAAGAATCGAAGGAAAAGAATTTTATTAAATACGATACCACGTCTTATTTCTCTCTACGAAACACTGTTTGACCCAATTTGAAGAGGAATATATCTCGGGACAGATTAATCAAGAATTTAGTCCACGTTCGATCGTTTTTCTTTCTTTCTTTCTTTTTTGCGCTTCGAGCCAGCGTGTCGCCGGTATTTCAACCAGATGTATCAGAGAGAACTTACTCACATACTGATGCCCGTTATTGTAAACTCGGTGCAGGCGAAAAAAGCCCAGAGGCGCAAAAACGATCGGGTTCAGAGCGGCGAATCTCGATGAACAATTGTGGTGATCCGAGGTTGATTAAATTTTCCACGATCTCGAACGCGACATTTGGCTCGATCGTCGACACGCAACGATCTCTTAAAGATCGTAATTTAATTCGATGAACGTTGAACAGAGGAGGAAGGAAATGGTACGTAACAGATGCACGGACAGGATCGCATGCGCTAAATTTGCTTGATGTACGATGTATTTTGTAATCGACAGCGCGGAAACGAATAGCCGCAGAAGCTTTATCGACCAGGCCACGTGTGGACACACCTACGTTTAATAACGAGTGCACGTCGCCTCTCTAATGCCGACTTTGGAATCGTTTACCAGATGTCGAAACGTGTTGTGTAAAAAAAGAAAAAAAGAGTAAAAAGAGATATTGTCGAGTACAAATTCACTTTCAACTATTTATACAGTCGTTTTAAACTTATCGCGCGTACATTTCGCGGGAAATATTTCGAAATATTTTCCCAATTTTTTCCCACCGTGGAGTAGCAGGGATTACAGCTTAAAAAGGATGACGGGTCAAAATTTTTCCTATAGGAAAGTTAAATTTAAATCTCGAACGAGGGGAATCGAATTGGAACGCAATTTCACAAATCCTTCGGACATCGGGAGGCAAATGTTTGTCCTATGTAAACGGCTTGTTTCGATCTTAAAATTACACGTCACAATCCTAGTTTATTCTCGCGTGTTCCTGCGTTACTCTCTGCTCCTGACAGATGAACCGACGCCAATTCAAACACCGAATCTAATACACATGTTTCGACATACGGGCATCGTTGCATCGTTGACGCATGAAATCGGTGTATATAACCAGATGGAAATACGCAACAGGGAATCGTCTGATATGCGGTTCGTGGCCTGCAACGTAAACGTTTCCAAACCATTCGATTTTACGTAAACCTGTCTCTGTGGCCAATATTAATTCGAAACGTGTCGGAGGTAACATTCATTGGAAATGTATATCCATCCTCGTGAATGAAAATCGACGTTATCTCGACGCCTCGACCCTCCAGATTTTTCCCTCGTTTAACATCGTTCCTTTAAAATTTCACGAAAATCGAAGAGGATTTCTTCGAAACAGGGTTAGAATAGAAGCGAATCTCCCCTATTAAGACACGAGATGAAAGATTTATGGATTTTCGTCGACGAGCTGCAAGCTATTACAGCCCGGCAACGAAACTGTTTTTCCTGCTCAATTATCGATGCAAATAGGATGCAAGAGATTCGTTGAAGAATCTAATGAAAATGGAAAATAAACGACTAGCGTGAAAATATATCTGGAATGACACAAAAATTGTTGTTGTTGTTGTTGTTGTTGTATCTTGTACAATCTTATTGTTTACAACCATTGGCCGAGTTATTATCATTGTGTAAACACCGTTCCGTGCAATTATCGGATTTTATTAATTTTTTGTTTTTTCTCCAAGAAAAAATTGGATTTAGATCGTTCATTTTTTTGCAAGTAATAATTTATCCTCGAGTATCGTGAACGAAAGCTTGTTTAAATTTCGTAGGATATTTTATACCGCTGCGTCGATTATTTGTTGTCTGTTTTTGTTTTACAATATGCGCGAAATTTTAACAAGGAATATTTATTTCACGAAATTTTCGAATTTCCATGAAAATATTGCGGTTTGCCGAAATTAAATTACGAATCGTCCTATTTTCCAATAAAAAGAGATATATATATATATTATGTACAGGAATTAACAATACAAATATCGTATATATACGCGTATATTTACGTAAGGAATATATTTCATACGAATCTTTTATCCGATAATTTTTTCACAGTGTGTACCTTTTAAAATTTTAAAGAGATGAATTCTCGCACGCGTAACTAATGTTATTTTGCTAATTCGTTTATTCCACTGCGTTTATTCCTCGCGTGAGAATTTTTCAAAATGCACGCGCGTATTTCACGCTAAAAATATTAACACTTGGAAGAGGTTGCGATGGTCTAACTGTACAAAGCACGCGCCAACTATGCAAGAATAAACCATCCTCTTTCGTTCCATTATTATTCTCTTTCTCTCTCTTCTCTTTCTCTCTCTCTCTTTGCATTGTTCATCTCCACTCTTTCCTTTTATCTTTCACGATTCTCTAACGATCCCTCCTTTTATTCACCGTGTTATCCATTCAGAATTTTCCGGATAAACTTCGTCGTCTTCGATCGTAAGGAGAGAAGATTTTCTTGCGATCGAAATCACTTACATTTTTCTCGTTTCATCAATTGTTCGGCCTACAATTCATTCACATTCGAGATATTTCCATCACGATTCCATCGTTAAATGGATTGCGAATTAATCGCGAGAGATCGATGCTTTTCGAACGAGATCGTTGATAAACATTTTGGACAAAAAAATATTTTGCCAATACGATTAATTATCGTAGAAAATGGCTCGTGCATCGAGTTAAAAGTTTTCTCACTGAAATCGTTGAATTTAATGATACTTGTAGTATAATTAGATTCCGCGGTAATTAACGATGGCTTTGCCTTCTTCGACGACGATATCTCGATAAAATCATAAGAGCCTATCATAAGATTTATAAAACGCAATAAGAAGTTTTAATTGAATTCACAGTGATGAAAGTAGAACGGTGAATTATTTATTTCGGATCCATTTCGTTTCATTTTCGAGCCTCGGGCTGCTTTGAAATTGCTTTGGAATTGGGATTCATCGATGTTTTTAAGAGGTTAGTAGAAAGAAACGAGAAACGTTAAACGAGAATATTGGAAAACAATTGAGAATCGTCGTCGATTCTTTTCCCGCGAGATTTACAAAAATAATGGGGCGACATGTTTACATCGATTTTTTTTCCCCATTCGCGATTCAATCCTATTAATTACGTCGTGTTCATGGGATTAATCGTGTTCATTTATGGCCATTTCTAATTACTTAGATTAATTAAGCCGATCCATTAGTTTGCCAAATTAGCAGCTGAATGGTAGCAGAGGTAAATGACTCGATCGTTGCTTCAAATCTCTGTGGATGATTTTAACGTTATCTCCTTTTCTCTTTTATCTAATAAAAATTAAACGTCGTACCGTCTCGTAGTTTCGACTTATAATTTCAACTTTTCGCAGGAATATTCGATATATAATATAAGAATTCAGAAATATAATGTATTCTTTCGTAAGTTGTTGTCTTCTTCTTCTTAAAGAAAAAGTTAAAAGAAATTTGCTTTTTTATAAGACAGCTCACTTTCGATCTTGTAAGAGGCATCGAATTTATTTTTTTTCTTTTTTCGAATACTTGTTTCCTGAATCGAACGTTCTAGCATCGCGCCACGATGGATTCCGCCATATTTTTTTCCCCGCGATACGGTTTACCTGTTTCATCTATTTTTCATAGCGTTAATTGCATCGTTCCATTAAATTAATTTAAAGATATCACGAACGTGTTTATTATGAAACCGTTTCTTCTATGCCCAGCATTTCTTTTTACAATTTATATAGAAACTTCATAAAAACTGTAATATATTTGTGTACAATGTATTTCACTGTGCATATTTTTTCAAGGCACGCATCGAACTACTAAGATATATTTCACTTTTTAATTTATCATGTTTTTCTTAATTGGTGCTACGAAAGAATTCACAAGTTTAACTTTACAAATTTTAATTTATAAAATTAATATTTCAAATTTTTATAAAATCTCGAATACATGATCGAGGTATTAATTGAAGAAGTTAATGCAAGATCAATCGAAAGAATAAAATTTATCGTATTTCTCGGCTGCTTTAATCGAAGTTTCGTGTCGAATACGTCACGATAGGACGAATGCAATCGTAACGATCCATTATGTCCGAACGTATGAATTTTTTATTAAAATATCAGAGAAAACACTTTGGGCTTTTATCCGTGGTTTTATTGCTCGTCGTCGAGTGGTTTCTACATGCCGTTTGTCTCACATCCATTTTACGAGCCTCTCGAGACCTGCCAGTCCACCAACTTCGTTCCCCGGGACAAAATTCTCGCTTCTACGAATTTATTAAAACTGATTCTGCAAACGAACTTTTCATCTCTTTCTCTCGCTCGTACAACGTGCTGGAACGAAGGTCGAAAATATTTTCCGGGAACAAAGAATGAATGAATCAATCGACACGTGCATTTAAGGTAATTAAAGATTGTTACAACCCCATCGTGACTTGCCTTTTTAACGAGAAGATAGAAACTTTGCTGACGATCAATCGCATCATTTTATTACCTTTCAATATCTGCTTTATTCGTGAGATGTTTCTATCTGTGTTTAAAAAGGGAAAAATCGAATTAATTATGGAATTTAAATTTGTCGACGAAAACGAAAGAACTGATCAATCCCGTCGAGATAAATCCTTCAATTTGTAAAAATTGAAAATAAAAAGAAAAAATTGAATCGAAGTGTGAAAATAAATAATTTTATTAAATGTATTATGAGGAGTTAGAATATATATGATAAACAGAATTTGCCTTTCGATTATAATCAAGATTCATTTGTGGCTATGTATTCTCTTTCGTGAGAACAAAGCCGTGCATTGTTCAAAACGAATGGAAATTTAATTCTCATTGAACAATGGACGCCTTCCCTTGATGAATTTCACCTAATGAAGCGACTAACTACTTTCCCTAATCCTACTCTTTTCATTAATAATATCCTTCACGAATGCGTGTACCATTTTATTTTTATCTTGTTAGGCCTCCAACGTAACGAATGGATTAATTCCAGAAACAAGTATTCCTTGCAATATTTATTATCCAATTCTATCTATTTAAAATTAGATGAGAAATATAGAGATTGAAAATATCAAACGAAACGATCTGAATAATTTTATAAAATTACATAGTTGATGGTAGTTGATTTTTAAGAATAAGAGAAAGTACATATTTGAATATTCTTTGAAAATTTATATCTGCACGTAAATTTATATGTTACGTAGTGAAGAATAACTATTAACATACAGGAGTAGCTTCTTGAGAATGCATATTGATGTTAGTTGTGCCACGTGTTCCTTGGAAACGTGCTCCTTTTATATATACACTTGTATACCTGGCTTTATATCTTCGTACCTACCGAGAATTTGTACAAAGTGCATCCAGTCACGGTATCGTGCTTTCCTGACTCTCATTTTTCATAGTTATACTGGAAAAGTTACCTGAATTCTCGTGTTGATTTTTAGAAAAAAAAACTGATATTTTAAAAAGTTAATGCAAGAACATTTACGATGCGAGGATCATTTCACAAAGACATTATTTTTATTAATTTGTTATAAAATTTATAACAAGTTACGATTAATAAATTTTTTTAAATACGAAAAATAAAATTAGATAAATTAACAAAGGTTTCAAGGATTATATTCGTCAATGGAAATGTTAGAGATAACTCAACTCGCAAAACGAAACACAGGTGTTCAATTAAGAACACATACACTGGAAATCGTCAAATATTGACAGAGACAACATGGTAGATTTTAGAAATTAGATTTTTATTGTAAACATCCAACTTTTATTATTTAATAATTTAAATAGTCAATATTTATAATTCAGTTTGCAAACACTATACATATAACAAACTATTCAATTTATACATTGTAAACGTTATTTTGCATATATATATATATATATAAAGTAAATTTTTTCCAAAATAAACTTTACACAATAAAATTTTTTTATAATAAAATCTTTATAGAATATTACGTATTGTTTATATACATATTGAGAATTATAGAAGAATTATTCAATGGTTATTTTTATTTCTTCGAAATTTTATTTAAATTTCCACGTATGAAATTGTTTGTAACAAAAAAAAAAAATTTAGTCGACTCTCCATCGAAAGTTACAGCTTCATTGATAAAAAAGACAGGCTGGGGAAGGGTACGGTCAAAACGAAGTGCTGGAACGATGGGGGCGTCCTATTGGTGGGGGCTAGACGGCAGCTGTTTGCTCGGCACACGGCCGAGGGTCGCGTTCCATGTGTACCCGCCAGCAATGCCACATCGTTGTCGCTGCTCTGCGACCAGTGTAATGTTTGCGATGGACACTCGTGGCGAAAAACGTTTGTGAAAAATGTGACGTTTATTTTTGCGCGAGAATACGTTCGTTCAACGTTAATTCATCATCGGTGTGCGTGTGTGTGTGTGTGTGTGTGTTTGTGTTAAAGAAAATCGTATAAGAAAAGAATTTACAAAGAAATAGTGACCCGGTAATAGCGACAAGAAACAACGAGAAGGACATGGAGAGGTTGGAAAAAGATATTTTCGCTCGCTGTTGTGAGAACTGGTTACGTGGTTGAGACACGTTAGTGGGCGACTTGTAAGGAGATTTCGAGTTGGCGGTGAAACGTGAATTGAGAAATACAGAATGAAAAGTGTGAGAAAGGTGACAGGTTAAGTTTCGAACAGGGGACGCTTGCCTCCAAACGACATTTCTCGGTCGGTAACGTGTGAGGGATCGATTATTTGCTTACCCGGTGAAAATGTTCGAATTATCCCGCCTTTTTTTCAATTTTATGATTTATTCATACAAATAAGAAACATTTCGATTGGTTTCCAAGAATTTTATAACTGCAATTTGAAAAACAGTAATAAATACCAAAACAATATGTTACCGGAAGAAAAAGCTTATGGAAATTGTTTGAAACAAATTACGATCGCAATGTACAATTCATGTTCGATCACCATTAAGTTAATAGTTGTGTAAATATGGCTTTATAAATGTCACGTCATTTTATAAATGTCATTATTAAAATATATTAATAGAATCAAAGAAGCATACAGAGTTCACGCTTTGTTACAAAGCATACAAATATCGTGTGTCGTGACTGAAACATTCGAAATACAGGTAATCTATAAAGCATATCTGGCAGACATATCTGTTATCGAGACAATCACTTTTGCCATGATAAGTATCTCTTTGCCATGGAATTTAATATCTGTCACAAAATCAATCGATATATCAATCAAGATAATTTTTTTCGTATATATTTTTATTTTATACATTTTTATTTCAAACGATATAAATAAAACGATTAAAATAATATTTCTATATTAAAATAATCTTTCTATATTTCTTTCTTTCTTATTTCAAGATAGAAAATTCTTAAATATTATTATCCTTAAGCAAAGCTTTCAAATAAAACTTTTCAATCCTTGAAAATAAGATTTTCTAAATATGCGTACAATATATATATCGGCAGGATTATGGCAGAAAATGGCTGTTCTCGGACAAGAGCAGTTCCTTTTCCTTCTTAGGAAACACGATGAACGTTATCTCAGCTCGAATAGGTCGACTTACTCTCGATGGAATTTGAGAATGGTAGTGAACGGACGCACGTGCGTCCTTGCGAGGTAAACCTCTATGCATGAAAGGTTGCATAACCATAAATAAATTCGTTTATACACATTTTCCTATTTTCCAGTTTTCATATTTTCTTTCACTTTTCTCTTTATTATTTTTTATTCATATTAAAGATAATTTATTTATTTATTTTTGATCACGTTATATCAATTTTTATTACATAATATTTTCAAAAGATATGGAAATTTATCATTATATTTATGATAACGTTAATACCATTTTTGTTGTGGCAAACATATTATTTTATTGAGAGATTTTTTTTTAATTAATTATAACATAAATTTATAAATATAATAAAATTAGAAAAACATAATTATTTTTAATTTTGCCAGGAAAAACATATATATATGTTTTGTACGTGAAATCACTAGGCATTAAGCTTAATTATTCCTGAAAAAAAATTTATATACTGTGGAATATTATTCATAATAGCATTAACATCAAGCTTAACGCTTGATGGTTATTCGCATGCATATGCACGCCATGTTTCATAGCTAAATTAAAAATAATTAATCTTTTTCAATATACGACTTTAATTCTAATTTTTGTATCAATTATTTAATATTTAATTAATAATAAATCATTTAAAAATAACGGATTGAAAAAAGATAATCAAGAGAAATGAGAGGAATACTTTTTAATTACTCAGATAATATTTCCAGATGTTAACATGGTGTTTTCGTAATATCGTTCATTAAGTATGCGTCTTGAGCATGTTCGAACCGCTTGACGAGCGGAAGAAGGCGTTCGCCTCCTGGTGTCAGAGAACCGTAGTTTCGCGCGGGAACGGAAGTAGATTGCTGTTTATCGTAGACGGGTTTCAGATAAGGAGGACAACGCTTCAAAAGGATCCATTGTTAACGTTTCCATGACTGGCAAGGGTGTTCTCCGTCCTAATTACCCTAATTTCCTGCAATGACACGTTTTAGAATTTCATAATAATAGAAATATTCCAGCGAAAACACGATAATTCCGTTTTCATCCCGAACATATCGAACTTTGCACGTCTTATCTTCCCGTAATTGTAATTGATTCGCAAATTTATTACTATGGGAAATCAATATTTTTTCGTCTAAATGCTCTTCTCTATGAATTGTTTCTCTCAACGATTCGTTAACTCTGCGATCGATGGTTTGCAACACAATTCGTCACGGAACAACGATTATATTAACAATGTCGGAGAACGGTAACTCCACAAATTAAACAAAATAATAGATCATAGTAGTTTATCGAAAAAAATATATCGAGGACGATGTTATAAAAAAGGATAAAGAATTTAATTGCTATTTTCAAGCTTTTGTTATTTTTTTTCCGTTAATATCGATACCTCTTTTAGAATATCAAAGAGAATACGTGATTATTCGATTTTTAATCCGACACATCGAGCCAAACGTAGCTTGTAAAGAGATCCGTTAGCCGCAAATCGCTTTTTCAGGATTTCCGCATCACTGACAGCGTGTTGACATTTGTGCAGAGATAAAACAGTGGACGATCGTTTAATCTATTTTTCTTCTTTTCACTCGTTACCCTTTCCCCCCTCGCCGCCACGATCACCAGGATCAACGTTGTTCCGTTCAGGACCCGTTTTTATCGCAAATCCGAGTTTGACCGTTACTTTGAAGTTACTCTACTACCTCCATTTTCTTCCCTTTTTTTCGTTTTTCCACCTTTTTCTTTTCTGACGCGTCGCTTTCACGTTTCAATGGCAGGTTTATTCATCTCATTTTCCGTTGGCAAGAATGCGCAATTTTCTGTAATGTAATCCACTTTCGTCGCTCGGAGCTTTTAATGGCCGCGAAAAAATTGCTCGAATGTTGCTCGAACGAGGAAGAAATAGTAAAAGCTCTAAATTTCCATTCGCCTCTCGAGGAAAGTAATGTCTCGGGATTGAAACGCGTCCGAAGAAATCGATGTCTCGATGAATCCAACCCGTTCTTTCGTTTTTCTTTCCTTTCTAAAAAAAAAATCTCTTCTTAATATCGTTAATCTGAAAAATTGCACGGTACATCTAAATCGAGGTTGAAACACGTCGATAATTAGAACGAGTAGATAAATAATAAAGCAATATCGAACCGTTTTTATCGCCTAGATTTCGTTCTTTGGATCCTGTTGAAAATCTCGCTGTGCGATCTTTCGTGGCAACAATGGTGAGACGGTAATCACGAAGGAGAAAAGGGAAACGGAAGCGTTATTAGTGGCTATTAGCACAATGGACGTTAAAACGAGAGGAAGTTACTGGCGTGTACTCTTTTCTTTCTTTCTCTTCGGTTCTTCCATCCATTCTCTAAGAACTTTCCGAAGATTAAAAAATCGATGTTAAAAAATAATGATTAAAACTAAGAAGGACAAAAGGAAGGGATTAGAAAATATTCTTTTTCTTTTCCAATGCTTCTCTTTCTTTCTTTCTTTCTTTCTTTTTTTTTAACGTTAATAATCGATTAATTTCTTCAATCTCTACGGACTCAAGGGATCGAATCCACTCCCGACAATTTATTTACTTGTTTAATTATCCCATTATCATTTCGACGAGCCGTAATTACCTCGTTAACTTCTAATGAACTTCAATCTGTATCGCAAGAGGCGATTTTATTCCTCCTCTCGATCGATACGATAGTCCTCGTGTTTCTTTAACCGCGCTCGTTTTCTAACTTTCCCTCTCGCCCCCTATCCTGCATTTCGAAATTAACAATTCAAACCATCTGCCCGCCCATAATCGCCCGTCTGCCGGGTTTATCTAATCATTGACGTACTTATAATATCATTTCCGTCGTTTTGTTTAATTTGCACTTGCCTCTGCTCGTTTCTACAACTCGATTCTCATATCCCTCGAATTTTTTCGCTCTTTTTGTCTTTTTTTCTTTTTTCCCCCTCCCCTTTTTTTCTGCGTATTATTCTAACGGCTTATCGCGTCTACGTTTCTCCTTCTCGTGACTCCGTTTGCTTTCCGATAAAACTCTCTCTTCCCTCTCGATTTTCCCTACGCTTATATTTGCAAGAAATTTCTATTTGGTATTCAAACCGAGGGGCTCCATCGACAACAAACAGCCACTCTATCGATCCCACGTGGAATCGAAATCCGGAAGAGGAGGATTCGGATTCGCTCGATACCTCGATCGATCCCTCGTTCTTCATTGTGATGGTGAGAGACGTGTCTTCTTCTCGAGCTTACCGATCTATTTATTTCGCTTTATTCCGCCTGCCCATTTTATTCGTTGACAAACTATCCCGGCCAATTTACAGGTTTCCACGCTGTTTCCAGCGTGGTTTATGGGCAAAGTTCGCCACCTAGTTGCTTTCTTACATTTCTTTTTAGCCTTGTATCGGTGAAAAGTGTTCCATCCGTGCGATAAAAACGTTTCGAGACGCGGTAATGTTTGTAACGCGTTGTCACACGTTTGTGGACCATTTACGATAATCGCAAGAAGAGAAGTAGGGATTTTTTTTTTGTCAAACGAATCTCGTTTCACGAATTCGTTTTCACATCGACTCTCTCATAATAGATATTAAAAACTCAGTTTTGTTAAATCGAGTTAAGAGATTAGGTATCTTCCAATCTCCTGTTTCGGAATTTCTTTCGTCCCCATTCATAGCCGAAAAATTAAACAACGGCAAGACAATTGCATAATAGCCTTATAAATTTCGCCCCTATTATCGTCCATCATATCTTTAATAACCATAAAGAAATCGTTACGGATCCCTTTATCCCCAATCTCACGAATTACGCCCCATCAAATGCTACTAACCAGATATTTCTGGATAACGGTGTAGCGTATGTACCCTTCAAACATCTCTCAAAAATTCCAATTCGAAAATCAATCGAATCGATGAAGAGAAATTATTATACACCTCTGTTGGAGAATGACGGAGATGAGAGAAGATGGAAGTCGAATCGAGTCTCCGTTTCCCCGACACTCGAACCCCTTAAACTTGCATCATCCTTTTCGAGGATCAGGCTCGATGCAACGCCCTTACTAGAGATCTTGCTCGATCCGAGCAACGAGTCACGGACGCTGGCAATAAGTTTGATTGGGCTAACAAATTGTCACTCTCGTCTCGAGGAGGAAGAGGCGACGTTCACCACTCCACTTCTTCGTAATAGGCAATTGCGGTTGGCGCACTGGAATCGGTCGTGTCCTAAGTAAATAATAAAATCGTTGCTCGCTCGAGCCAACCAGTCCATCGTGCGACACGCGTTCATACGGGTTCGTTCGTTCGTTCGTTGGTTCGGCTCGTCCCTCTTGGAATCCAACCTCTTGGAAAATTTCCCCATGTATTCCGTGAAATTGCGGATCCCATCTCCCTCCCTCCCACCTCGAATATGAAATTTCACGTTGAACGTAGCGTTTGGTGAATAATTCAACGGTTTGGCGAGCTCGAACGGCGATACTCGATGCTCGAAACGGACGCAAGAATTACGTTAGGATATTATAGGATCTCGAAACGCGTTATTCGTTTTATCGTGGCATTGATTTCTTCCCTTTCTTTCCTTTTCTTCTCCTCTTTCAACCACTATTATTGGCACCTTCGATTCTCCAGCGTTTGTAAGTTATCGGTGTTTTTTTAACGACGTCGTAAGGAGACGGATATATTAACCTCGATGAGAAACGGAGAAGTGTGGGATACGAAGGTGATTTATATCTTTATATCGGAGGAGAGCGTAGTTGGAGATGTTAAAAATTTTTATCCTTTTAATCGTTTATGGAAAAAAATGTTGATCGTGTTTCCGTTGAAAGAAAGACTGCTTCGGGGGAAGAATAATTAAATCGTCCTTATATCATACGTGAATACATATACTCGTCGATTTTTCAGCTTTATCGAACCAAAGAGGTAGCTGAAGGGATATATCCGAAGGAGAATCGAATCTGACTGAAAGTCTTCCTTTGCCAAAGAAATACGAATATATAATATATAAATTTATACAAACGATCGAGGAAATATATTTTATCGTTCCTTCCTCTTCTTTTTCTCGGAATAATCCGCCAAAGTTGAACGACTACGGGGAAAAACTACAGAGTAGTTTGCGCGAGTGAAACGTGATTTCGTGATTAGATTGGATAAAATTTGAAGGAAAGAGAAAGAAAAGGTTGGAGACAAGGGACCGTGAGTGGCAAAAGGTATCGATTGGCGAAACGTCGAAAGATCCTCCAGATGAAATTTCGCAAATTGTCCACGTCCAGTCCGAAAATGGAATTGCTCTCGAGGCGGTCGTCGAGCGACCGGATGTCGACCTTGAAACGGTCGAGGTCCTTTCGAGCATCGATGAAGCTGATGTCGAAGCTGCGTAGCCGAGCGAGCATGCGTTTAAACGGTGGTTTCGATCTGTCTCCGTCCAATTTGCAACATTCGAAAAGGAAACGGGACAAATTGAGCCTGGTGGAGGAGGGGGTCGTCTCGCCCCCCATCACCAACAACAACAACAACAACACTGTCGATTCTTCCATCGAAAATCCTCCTTCGAGGACCGATAACGAGACTCCTCCTGTTCCTCGGGACGACCGCCTCTCCTCGACCCTCGAGTTCGAGTCGCGAAAGATCGCCAAGGAGTTGAGCAAATTGTGCCTTGCAGACCTGATAACGGAGAAAAATCGCAAGTGTCGAGGGAGCAGAAAGATGAGCGACGAGATCTCGCCTAAAGTGACGACGCGCCATATGTTTCGTTGGAGGAGGAGCAACGGGGAGGAGGGGGAGGAGGAGGAGGAGGAGGAGAGCGAGGAGAAAAAGCGCGCCCCTTTTCCATGGACCACCGCCGGTGGCCACGTGTCCTACGAGAACCCGACTTTTCGCCTGGACGCCTCCCTCGACTCGTCCATGTCCGCCTTCTTCTTCGAATCCGAGAACTCGGGTCGCGTTGCGAACGAGGGCGACGAGTGCAAGGACGATAGAGGATACGCGGAGGAGCGTTGGCCGGGCGGCACCGCGTCGACGAATTCGAAGAACGACACGAGGAAGGGGCGAGAATCGGAGGTGGGGCTCGAGGACGATTGCCGGCGAGCGAGCGAATTCGAGCGGGGCTTGTTGACCGGCGCGAAGGCGAGAAGTTTGTCGGTGAACGACGTGGTGCTGCGGGACGAGGAGGTGGCGAGCAGCTTGGTGTTGAACAAGTTGGGGTGTCTCGACGACGGGGAGGCGTCGAAGGGGCGCAAGTCGTCCGAGAAAATTAGGAAAACTTCGGTTTGCTCGTCCAAGTCGTGCAGGATCAGGACGGTGGACAATATCGCCAACTTTTGGACGAACGCACGGGGCGGCAGCTTTCGTAGCAAGGTCTCGGTCGGGAGGAAGAAGTCGATCAAAGAATCGAGGGATTCGCACGATTCCCTGGGTCAGGATAGGGTACTCGTTACGACCACCTCTGGATCAAGTACGGCCCATCAGGTTTCTTTTTTTTAATCACTTTCCACCCGAATTTCCTCCATTCTGTTATCGAATTCTTTTAAATAAATCGCTCGAGACAGATCCAAGCAATTATTTCCCTTCCATGGAAATTTACCACTTATATTTTCTTTCTTACTTTCTTTCTTTCCTTTTCCCTCGATCGCTTTTTCTCGACACGAAGCGCACACGAATTCGCGAAAGCGGGAGAAGGAGGAGGAGGAGGAGGAGGAGGAGGAGGAGGGTGAGGTTTCGAGGTGGAAAGAAAATTGCAACGATAGGATAAAGAAAAATAATAGGGAGAATCTTGACGAGAATATATTTGACTTCTGCGTTTAACTTTGCAAAAAGGATGTTTAATTAAACGCGCGCCTCCGTCGGAAAAGAAAAAAGAAAAATTTCTGCGCGCAGATTTCTTTGGATTATGCAACAGTTTGTCTCTCCATAATGAACGCTCACCGTGGGAGGATAGCAAGTTTGTTACTTTTGTAAAGCGAAAACTCTTTCGCGCCCATTTTCGTCCACAGAAGTTCCGCTTCTTTGCTCGTTTCCCGTCGTATACGTATACATAAATATATATATTTATATACCTGTTGTTGCGATTTATTCTCTTTTTTTTTTTTGTTATCCTTATTCAGCCCCTTTTTCGTTTGTTGTTCACGCAGAGCTGTACTCTTTGCAAGGGATGGAGTTCCTGGAGGGTTTCGGGAAGAAAAAACAGCAGCCTAATCAACAATCGAACAATATATCGTCGGTGCACATCAATCCCCTTACGGCACAGTCTCTCAACATACACCTGCATGGTATCTTTTATTTTCTTTTTTTTTCTCTCTATTTTTCATTGATATTCCTCTCTCTCTCTC
Source organism: Apis cerana (assembly GCF_029169275.1). NCBI lineage: Eukaryota > Metazoa > Arthropoda > Insecta > Hymenoptera > Apidae > Apis > Apis cerana. The sequence goes on from NC_083865.1 coordinate 8,908,414, forward strand.
TCTCTCTCTCTCTCTCTCTTCTCTCTCTCTCTGCTGTCTCCTTATCTTTTTTATTCGAGTATTCAAATCGAATTTTTTCTTCAATCAAATTTATCCTTCTGTTTGCTGTATCCTTCGTTAAATCTTTTGAAGCGTGTATTTTATGTATTTTTGATAATATCGTTATTGTTAATATTTATTCGTACGTCACGACTTTTTCGTTTCTTTCTTCCTTTTTCTTTTCCTTTCATTAATTTTGACGCTTTGAAAATGGAGAATGATATTTTCTATTAAAACACGTTTCATGCTCCTCGTTCTTAATTTTTCAGCTCTTTTCGCCGCAGTGGAGCATGGGCACCTGGACAAAGCCAGAACGATTTTAGAGTCGACGGACGTAGACGTGAACAGGTGAGTTATCAGATATTTCATTTTTCGGTTAGATTTCATTTTGCTCTGTCCGTTGACATATCCACGGTCCACTTAAAATCAACGTAACGCGTACAGGGAACACGGCCGTTGATATCGCCGTTTAATTAAACATGCGGATACGGACAAGCGGAAAACAAGATGTAACGCTTTGAAAAATTGTAAAAAAAAAAAAAAAAAGGAAAAGGAACAACGGGATGATTTCAGAGGCGAAGATTCGACCTAGTGGCACTCCACGTACAATTGTGATGTAGGTTAATTGCAACTCTTAATTAATTTCACCGACAGTTCCAGCTCGAGAAAACTAAGCCAATTAACATAGAATTGAATGCTCGATTTTGGAGATGGAGGATTCTTTTTCTTTTTTTTTCTTTTTTTTTTTCTGAAAAATTTCTCGATAAACCATATAACTTTTGGAGAAAGCCGGTTGAGAGCAACAATCGTCGTATTACATTCGTTTATTATATTGCATCGATAACATTCGATGAAGGAGCATCTTGGCTTTTTCAGGAAACTATCGTCCCGACTTTGAACATTTCAGAGTTATTAAAAGGGAAGTTTTTAGAGTTTTCGTTGGAAAAATATCTGTCCCCATTCGTTTCAAGGATGGTCGATGCTCGAACGATATTCGTTTGTTTAGAAGGTTCAACATCTCTCTGGTCGATAACGATTTACGATAAAACACCGAGGATCCCGATTGACGAAGATGTGCGATCGTGTCGGAGAAAGTAAAAAATATCGTTCTCCTTGGGCCACGGTTAGAAATTTACGAGAATTCGAGCTGGTCTATTTACTTTCCAAAAAAACTTCTCCTTAGTTCTCTTCCACGTTGCGTTGGCGTGGCGAAAACTCGATTTACTCTCGTACAATATGTGTTTACGACCCAGATGTGTTTCTTTCCACGAATCGTTACGGAAATTTTTCGATCCAGAGAATCTCTCTCTCTCTCTCGTTGCACATTTTCTTTTAATGCTTTCTTATAAATTCCATTCGGTTTTCGGGGATAAAGTTTCCGACAAATATTTCCAAAACCTATGTTCTCCTAAACGGAAGGGAAAGAAATAGAGAATTACGAAGAGGAAACGAAGAATAGAGCGATAGTTATCCTTTTGTATATTATTCATCGATCGACCCATTTGCGTCCAACTACGAATCCATTTGAAAATAGAACTCTCGAGAATTGTTATTGAGAGTTATTTCTCTCGTTGGTGTATAACGTTATAGCCGAGAGTGAAAATTACTCTTCCATGTACTCGTTCAAAATACTCTCGAGAACAACTCTTTCTAACGATCTCATTTTTTTTTTACAGATTTACTCGTATTATAACGTGAATGGAAACTCTCGATCAGTAATTCTTAGAAGAAAAACATACGTATTTCGAGGATAATCAAAATTATCCCCCGAAAAAGTTTTCTTCTTTAAACTTTATTCCGAAATTACGAATTCTCATTCGGGTAATAAACGTAATCGGTTTGTCAGAGGCAACGGCGGAACGTGACGAGAGGCAAAAGCCGTAGAACGATAAATTATAATTTGCCGCTGCCTTGTATCCTATTGACTCGCGTTAATTGGCGTTCGATGGAACGTTCGTACGCCGAGGCACAAAGCCCCCCTCGCACGCATTTCGTCGCGTTACATGGTTCCTACATTGTAATCGTATCGATCCGTGACATAAGGCTCGTTAGATACGTAGCAATTCCCAACGATAATTAGATTTTATCGAGTAAATGGACACCGTATTCCGCGATACGTGTTCCATGGTAGATCCTCGGCCATTCATCCTCTATACGTAACGTATTTGAACCGCAACTTACTTGGGTGTCACGTTTCGCTCGTCGAGATTTCCCCGAACCCCGTTGGAAATTCGCGTTTTCCCTCGTGTTTTCCTCCTCGAGCAACGAGATCGACACTCGAGCGACGATTTAAAATTACCACCATTATTTTTTCCCTTGCTGGAACACGTCGGAGGCGCGGCTGATTCCTGGCATTAATTTTCGATGCTTTATTGAGTACCCGTCGAAGAGAGGAGAGTTTCTTTTCGCTCGTTTCACAAGTTGGACGGGAAAAAGAAAAGAAGAAACTGAAAGTAGAGCGCGATAGTCGGGAGAGAAAGACATAGAGAAATTTAATAAAGCGACAGAGTCACGAGGCTCGAGCAACAACCGAACAGAAGAAGAAGAAGAAGAAGAAACAGTTTCGAAGCTCCATGTGTACCGGCCGAGGAAAAAGGGCGAAAGTTCGATTCTTTCTCGAAACGAGGAAGAAATTACTCGCCGCGAGTGATCGCCGAATTTCGACCGGAACTCGAGATATGTTTAAATCGGTCTCTTTCTCTCGAAACGATCCATCGAAGCCTGGATGGAGAGATGGAATAATCGCGAATGAGGCATGAATCGGCAATCGTGCGTGCGCGCAATCGTAATAATCGAACGGCCATTCGTTGCCGTCCGCGATAATCCATTTAATCCGCTTCTCCTCTCTTTTTGTGCCCCAGTTCACCGAATGCCAATTGGCAAAAGCGGTTCGTTTATCCGAGAACGAAATTGATACCGATCACCGTCCGGAAATAGTCGGCGGCGTTCGTTTATTTCCCGAACGGCGCCGATTCGAAACTTTCTCGTGCGTTGCGATTCGGATTTCTTTCAACTCGAACGTACGTTCAACTCGAATCTCGAGCACGATGTATATTTTCCAACTTTCTTCTTCATTTTTTTAATCGATCGCATATGTATTCCTTGACCAATATATCAAATATTAATTTTGAATAAATTTTTTTGAAATATATATACACGTATAAATATTATAGAAAATATTACAATTTTCCACTACAATTTTGCGCGAAGATGGATCGTTGGATATGACAAATTTTTCCTCTATGCTTTCCCTCCCCTCGGTGAGGGGGGTCAGTTTTACGGTGATTCAGTGTTAAATCGTAATTAATCTTTTCGCTACGTACGTAACGCCGATATGAATTGGATTTTCAGCGTGAACAGCGACGGTCTGTCACCCCTGGATGTTGCGGTGCTCAGCAACAATAGGCCGCTTGCAAAAATGCTGGTCGCGTTCGGTGCACAGGAGGGTAACCAGTGTAAGTAAACTTCAACTGCGAATGTTTCGTTTGTTCGTTCATTCGTTCTAAATTAACAAGGAAACGAGGCTAAATTATTTTCACGATCATTCGATTCCACGATGCGTGAACGTTCCGCGTTTATTATCCGCATTGAAGTTTTTACCGTCTATTGTTATTTTTCACATTACGAACAATTATCTTCTCCTTTCTTTTTTCTTTTTTTTTTTTTTTTTTTTTCAATGGAAGAAAACGAGAAGGGACAAATTTATCATTTTTCTGGATAAACGTACGTTTTCTCTATACTCCAATCCGGTAGCATTCTTTTTTCTCTCTGCCGTGATAAATGGCAGTCGTGGTAGGAGGAGAAAGGTAGAAAAGCAAGTAAATTAAAAGCCTTTTGATCGATCCTCTTTTTTTTTCGGGATACAATACGCGTGCAAATGTTTGTTTCGCCAACACACGTGGAAAAAAAGAAAGAAAGAAAGAAAGAAAGGAGCACAGAAGGAATTTGTTTGCACGTGATAAACGTTTCGAAATCGTGCATTCGTTTTGTGCCCATCCACAGAAATAATTGTCGGTGGCATTCAATGGCGTGCAATTCAAGATGGAAATTACTCGATTAAATTTCAAACGGGAACTCCGAGTTTGTGTCGACGAAAAATCACGATTATCCGAGCGATATTACTCGACGTATCGAATGGAAAAGAAAAGAAAGAAGAGAGAGAGAGAGAGAGATAATAAAACGCGAGGAGAGGAAAAACGTGGGGATTTTTAGCGGTCGGTGCAGAGGAGTGCACTCTAAAAAAAAGAAAATAATCGATTGGGATGGGATTCCAATTAGGATTCCGCAGTCTGTAATAAAAATGCCGTCGAGCTTTATTGCGTTTCGGCCGCGGTAGGAAGAAAGAAAGAAACGAAAAATAAAATTGGAGAAATGCGACGCGCGTGAAAAGGAACGAGCAACTTTCCATCCAGCCTTTCTCCTCCTCCCCCTCCCCCCACTAATTCGCCATTGTAATCGCAACCATGGAATCCGATCGATAATTAAACTCTTTCGTTTTCCTTCCCTCGCGATATACGTTATTCCCCCCTCTTCCTAGATTTCTATCTCTCATCTTTCGATATTAACCAAACACGAAATACGTATTCGTGTTATTGCATTTTGATTCCCGGATAATTATACAGTTCGTGTCAATTTATCGAGATTGATCGATCGATAATTATACGTTTACGCGCTTGTAAATAACGAATCAACGGTTGAACGAAAATTCGGGGGACAACAATCGTGCGCAAATTAGTGGGTGTTTTCGGCGGTGATTGTGGTCGAATCTGTTCCCCGTGTCGATGTTAATTCAATTACGAAATGCGCTCCGGGAAATTTGATAAAACGATACGATTTCGGGGACCGCGATGGAATTCAAATTATTACCGGGATCGGGCCAACCTTTTAAACGTGCGAATTTATCGGCCGAATGCTCTCACGGTATTTCGTTAAATAATTCTACGTCACGTCCAATTTCCGTTCTTCCCAATATTTGTTTTTCTCTACTTCGTTAATTTCCGCGTAATTCAGTTTCGCTCGTTTAATTTATTCGCCTATTAAAAAATTATAAATCGTAACGAGACACCATTTGTGAGAAAAGAATAATAATAATCGTATCTATTTATCCTATCGTGTTTTAACGTCACATCTTGTGAACATCAAGAATTTATGCCGGCATTAAACTCTCTTCAATTAAAATCTCCTTTTCTTTTTTTTTTCGAAAAATCGAAAAAGTTGAGCTTTTAAAAGTTCGTCTCGGATTTTGCTTGGTATTTCGTTGAAATCGGAGAGAAGGGAAAATAGAAATCGTTTCATCGTGGATATCTTGTTAATGTCTGTCGCGGAAACCATATCGAAAGTTGTAAACCGATTCGTTCTGGGATAAAAATTCTCTGGACAGAAAGTGGAAATCGATATCCTATGTGGGCACAACGATCGCGGTACGATCGTTTCTCGGATGCAATCCACTTGGCATTTTACATTCATAAACATCGGGTACGAGTGAATCGACTCAATTAGTGGCTGCGTGATTTTTGCGTGATTCCCTCTCTCTCTCTCTCTATCTGACCAGACAAGTCTCGTTGATTCGTGTAATTGTCTCGATTACACGTATATATCCTTCACGATTCTCCTTTCAATTTCGTCTGTTCTTTTTCTTCTTTCGTTCCCCTCCCCCCTATTTTTATTTCATAATTTTTCCACCGGTAAATACGTAGCCTGCAAACGTCGTTAAATTGTTCCCTAACAAAGTCTATTCACGATGCGTAAACACCTATCGCGAACCAGTAAAATCAGAAAGATTGCGAATTGGGTCAAACAATCGTATCACCTTGCTTCCATCTTTTCGTTTTAATCCAATTATTATTATTGGCCAGCGATGGAGAGGAGATCGTAGGAGTTAATTAAAAAAAAAAAAAAAACAAGTACGTGTAATTGCAAAATTTTACAAGATCGCGAAAGATGTTTCGAGCTGGAGAAAAATCTCAGATGATAAATTCTTGTTAATTCCGTCCAACAGTCAAATCTCCGGAGTCCCTGGGCAGTCATTTGGCTTCGTTGCTGCTGGAGGCGGAACACAGAGTTCAAGAACTCGGCGGGAGTACTTCCGGTAGCGGCGGCACTACCCTCCTCGAACCACCGACCAGTCATAGATCGAGCTTTTCGTCGCAGCACAACAATCTCACGGGATGCGGTGGTAGCGCCGAGGACAAGCAACTCGCCTTGTGGGAGAGAAGAGCTAGAGCGCTTAGAAAAATGTTGCTCGGATTCGATCAAGCTAGTAAGCCCCTCCGTGTACTCTTCTCCGTTTTAATATCGGTCTTATATATTCCACGATCTTATCACGAATTGACTTGGCGTTAATTTTCTTCCAGGACCGCCAGACATGCCCTTCCTGGTGGCTGTGGACGTGACAGGAACAAATTCGGTAACCGTGAGATTCCAGGAGCCAGATTCCCACGATTCTCCTATCTGCACGAAATTCAAGGTCCAGTGGAGCATCAAAGAGGACTTCTCGGTGATCTGCGGGGAGAGGGAGGTTCTGGATATGAAGCAGAGGGAATGCAGGATCGACGATCTGATTCAAGGGCAGAAGTATTACTTTCGAGCGGCTGCTGGCAATTTAAAGGGCTACAGCAGGTTCAGGAATTCGACTCCTGCCCACGTAACGCCCAGTAGTAAGATTATTTCTAATTTGCGGGTCGCGTAGTAGATCGAGCAACAGAGAAATGTAGAACGAGATCGATTTGTCGATTTCGATCGCGTTTGAATCGAGTCGAGTTTAGAATCTCCGTCGCGCGTTACGTACCGATCACGGAGAAGGTAAAGTGCACGAGTATCGTTCCAGGTTGGAGGGACATAGATGGCAGAGTGCCAAGGTTTGCTGGCCGATTGGAACAGTTGAATACTTTGTTCACGGACATAAGACGGCCAGAGTACACCCAAGAGACGCCGGCCGTGCAGAGGCGTAATCACAAGAAGAAAACAACGATAAAGCAGCTGTTCACGGCGACGAGCAAGTTCCAGAAGAACTTGAGGCGCGGTGTCTTCCTCGCTTGCTTGCTCTACCACGAGGATAAAGTGTTGGTGACAAACGAGGATTTCTTGCCTGTGATCGAAGTCGACGAGACTTATCCTAGCTGTATTTACAACGATTTCCATTGGCTTATGAAAGTTGGTTGCACGTGGGACGATGTTAAGATTCTTCGTCAAGACATGGAGAAAAGTCACAGCAGCTCGACCAATCACTTCAGGATAAAACTTTTACAGGCTGCTGCGCAAATGCAGGTTTGTCTTTTCTGCTATGCCGTGTAAAATAAAACGGGCAAATGGGCGTGACGTTTAATTTTGAAAATTTTGTCTCGTAGGCAGCACTATGTATACAGGATCTTGGCCAATTGTATCATAAACCTATTAGAGATGTTCAAGGGACTTTGGTCTTCTCCACGGTGAACTACGTAAAATCGCCAAAATTGATATCGGTGTTGAACAGCAGATGGTTGCCACTCAGCAAAGTCACGAAGAAAGTCATTATTCACGAAGACAGTAACGTAGCGGATATTTTAATAGCCAGTATACAGGAGCAGATGACTTACCATCAAGTTAGCAGTATCAAATTATCGAAGGGACTTTATCTCGGTTATTTGAAGATGCAGAGTAGCGTCGATCTTATTCAAGTCGTGGTACCCGCGAAATCGCCTAACGTTTTGCCTCATTGCAAGATCCGCGACAATCCACACGTTTCTGCGTAAGAATCGTATCTTCGATAAATTGTACAGTATTTTCAGATAGATATTCCTCCCGCTATTGCTTATTCTTATTCACTTATGTTTATACAGCGAAGAATGGGATTATTTGAAAAGGATAACTCGCATTCACGCATCAGACGCATCGGTTAAAGATTGCGAAGAAAAAGAAAACGTAACGAACGAGTGCCAAGGTACGGAACAGCAAAAGTTGTTTGTCGATCTGGTCGCTGCTACGGCAAGACGTTTGTTCAATTACATGGAAATTAGCCCCGAAGATTCCTTGCTCCATCGGCTCTACGACGCTGAAGTTATCGATCTGACTCACGATGTATCCTTTCTGATCGCTGTGCCTCCTGCAGAGACCGCTTGTTGCGTGCCTGGAACCAGAGAAATCCTTCTACAACGTGGCGATCTTCTGTCCTTGCCTATTCAAGTATTTGAAATGGTCCATTTAAATACTTATCAGAAGGATGTGATCAACAGATACTCAAGATTAAGTTGCATTCTGGAACTCGACACGGCGCAAGCGCAATACAACCACAGAGAAGCTTTTAGCTCTCTGGAGTTAAGCGTGGCGAAGGATAAATTGGCCAGGCTGCAGGATCTTCAGACTCAAGTGAACACCGTGTGGAAAGGAGCTAGGTGGCTCATAGATGTGATCACGTTCGCCAGAGATCGAGGCTTTTCGCAGCAGAGCGTAAGTTGACCAAATCCTGTGATCTCTGTAAAAAAAAAAAAACAATTATCCAAAATTCAATACATCATCTTAGACAACTGTAATAATTCGTAACTGCAGGGCTCGTCACAAGTTGGGATTTCGATGAAGCATTTGCTGAGCCTCGACAGAAACAAAAGCAACAATAACAGCAACAGTCTGAAGAGGAGTTTGCTTCAATTACCGCCACGCGATCCGAAGTTGGTTAAATCTAGTCCAGGTCGAGGCAGTTGGCCAGGGCCTAACATGTCCAATTCTTCCTCGAATCTACTCACCACCGAATTCAGTAAAAGCGAGCAACAATTACCCAGTGGGCAGTACATTCGAAAAGGCAGCAACACTTCCAACGTATCCACCGGCTCGGAACCCCCAAAGTCCTCCCTACCCATGAGTAGCGCCAGCAATCTTAGCAACGCAACCAGCGCTGGCAGCAACAACCATCTGGTACCGTTGCAGAACACCAGGTTACCGCCTTCCAAATCCGAGGACACTTTGATCCTAACGAAATACAAACACAGTCCTAGAAACAGGTCGGCTACGATCACATCCGCCTCGGCCAGCACCAGTCCTTTACTCAGCATAAAGCCCATCATCTACGGTGGCTCGCTCTTAAGCGTGTCAACAGCGATGACAAATACGACGAGTCTGTTGAGCGTCAGCAACAACACCAATTCCGATAGTTTGCACTCGCTCAGTAGCGATGAATATTCCACGCCTAACTCGAGTGTCTGCATCAAGAGCGGACACGCGAAGAGCAAATCGACCAAACCGACCGCTAGTGTCGCGGCCACGGCGACTGGTTCGTTGGAGAGTCAATTGGAGGAGGAAAAGGACGAAGCGACGATGATGCCGGCTCCTCTGCCGGGCATTCTTCAGGTAATGATAATGTCACGTTTAAGATTCGTGTGTATTATATAAGTAGAAATTAGAGTTTACGTATATGAAGGAAAAGGCAATGAAATAAAAGGATTGGGATCCCAGAGTGCGTTAAACATTGTGACACGAGACATGACGAGTGTTGCCTCATTCTCGACGTTCACGTTTACAATTACGGGCAACGATCATCGTAATGTAGTACATGGGATCCAGCTAGTGTACAATTTGCCACGATTGTTTCCCCTCAGACGAGGAATTATTCTTTGCGCAAGCTTAAAATAACACTTGTTCCAATTCTGAAACCGCAAAGCTTATTATTACCTCTTGGAGAACCGCTCATTGAGTTTAAATAATATTTTTCCTTGTAGGGAACACAAGTCTAACCCGATTGTAGTTAAAAACAGCTCACTTGGTCTTCTAGTGCAGACCGATGTAGCAGACATATGAGTAAGCCGTCACACACCGCTAAATTTCAGTGCTTGTCTTGCTCAGATGCGCTTTCCAGATTACGCTTTTCTTGTATTATCAATTATTTAGCAAAGCATGAAATTTCGTCCGAGCTTTGAATAATTATATAACACAATTGTTTCTTCGTGTTAATCCAGGTATAATTTTGCGAAGATGAATAAAATTTTGATCTGAATGCGTGCATATATAATATCTCTATATATATATATATATATATATATATCACTTTAAATAATCCATGTTATTAATATTGGGTAAGCGATTTTTTTTAATTTTTAATTTTTTTTAATTTTTTGTAAATACTAACTTTTACTTACTTTATCATACTTGTCGTTAATAAATAACAGCCAGATGCATCGAGCAACGTACTGTCACTGCGCTGCCACCTAAATGTCACTGCATATGCCGATTTTACAATGCAGACAATTTGTATTTGTACAGTTTTATATCTGTTCAATGGCAGAATCTAATTCAAATTTTCGGTATTTTTTTCAGGTTTACGCGGCCTACGAAACCGGTCTGGCTTCCGGAACCAGCCTCAAATTACACGTTACCCCGAGGACCACAGCCAGGGAAGTTGTGAATCTAGTTGTGAAGCAGTTGAACATGGCGGTAGTTTTGAAAGGCCAAGAAGGCCCCGTTTACACGGCTGACGAGCTGCCAAATTTTTGTTTGGTGGCTGTGATTGGTGCTAGAGAGCGTTGCCTGAGGGATGATTTCAAACTGCTGCAACTTCAGAACCCCTGGAAAAAGGGTAGATTGTACGTGAGGCAGAAACAAGACGTCCTTGCAGCCCTTGAGCACAGCAGCAAGCATACCGCGTATTTATAGCATAAGTAACGAAGAGAAGGAAAGAAACGAAATGTGATTGCGCGGTTGACGATATCCATTAATGTAAGGAACGCTGCGTTTCATTAATAATTGGCGATCAAAAGCCAAAGATCACTCTTAGTATGATGCATTCTGTGCCTCGTAAGATTTAAGATTAGGTTAGGTAAAGTTTTTTTTTTTCTTTCTTTCTTTTACATTTCTTTCCTCTTTTTCGTTCATTTTTAATACAGGATAAAGAATACAGATCTCCCCCGATCGGTCAACGAGACACAGGATACATCGAGATGTACATAAAAACAAACGCTTGGCTACGAGAAAAAGTTTTCAGTTGTATCTTTCGAGGCTCTAAATAAATTACACGTAATTAGGTAGGGAAATGAGAGGGAGGAAAGACGATCGTCTTAAAAGGGCGAGAATTAAAAATTGCGCGAATCCAGAGTACATTCCAACCAAGTTTCGATCCGACGTAATGTAATTTCACGCTGATGGATTAGAATAGCGTTGCAAGAAAATGGATAATACTCAAGGTATATCGTATTGTTATATTTTAGATATCGATCTCAGTGTTTTGCTCGATATATTATCGTTTTGCACGCGTCTCCTATTATAAATTCGTCAGATGCTTAAGAGATCTCATTGTTATCCTAACAATTCGACGTGTCCGGGTGATGCGCAACATTCGTTCTTTCTTATTTTTATCGACAAATTATCTTTCGCAAAATTGCTACGTTCCGATAAAATATCTTGGACACGTCGAATGAAACTGAGAGAGAGAGAGAGAGAGAGAAAGAGAGAGAGAGAGAGAGAGAGAGAGCACAAACTTACGAAGAACAGAAATGACTTTATATTTTATATTTTTAAAAATCTATCCAATCATGTCCGAGAATTTATTTCAACGAGTAAATTCTACCTGTCTAAGCCTTTGATTCGAGAGATACGATTCCTTCTCATCGATCCTTTCTTTCGCGTTCTATCTTCATTATTTCGATCCATGAAAAGATTTTCCTTCGTTTATTTTCTTCTTTTCTTGGTTTGCAAACAATGGGAACAATGAAGGCGTCCCGAATATTATAATTGAAAGTCGCTAAAATTTATTATTAATATGGCGATGACTGGGACAGGACTTACAATTAATTATTATAATATTAAAACATAGACGAAACGTGATTCGTATAAAAGAGGCTTATAGACTGTTGCGTAGAAATAAAAGAAAAAGTATTATTACGATTACTAAGATTTTTATTCCCGCCGAGATTGCGAACAGCATTGTTAAACGAATGTATTTCTTATTCTTTATTCTTGAATTCACGTATTCTACTACTACATTGATTATTTGTTTCGCGTTCTTCGCGCAACATGTGATGTTTCCTGTCTTGTTTGTACAATTTTCCTTCCTTTCTTTCGTCGAACGAGCATTGTACGCGTATTTCTTTATTATTATTATTATTATTATTATTATTTACTTCTTCGTCAGAGAGGAAAAGCGCAACGAGATCGATCTTGTCGACGATCTTGTTAAAACTCCAGGCAACTCGTGGACTTCCTATTAAGCGACCTAGACGACGCGTTGGTGATACGAATATGATGCAGAGCAGATTGTAAAATATACCCTAATCGCATGATATCACTGTTCGATATTTGGCGTAGCATAAAATATTTCAAGTTTCCTAGGGCAAAGATGATATACAAAGATTTTTCATTTATACGAGTAATCGAAGATCGACGTATAGAGCAAATGTGCAAGATTCGTTAGGAATTGTCTTTTTGTTGTATATTCGAGGATAGATGTAAGAAGAGTTGTTTGCATCGCTATTGGATCCGTCCTTTATCTCTAAATAAACGAAACATCAAAATTGGATTCCCTTCGCTTGAACACGATTGAACAATGGTATCATGGATCGAGGGGCCATCTAAGTTTAAACGAGAATATACAATGCAGATATTTTTTTATCGAGAAAACAAAAAAAAAGAGAGGTAGGAAGGGAGGAGGAAACGAAAAAGATTTATACTTATATTTTGCCAGAGCGCGTACTCGTTAGAGATTTAATCGAGGAACCGCGATTCGCACGAGAAATACGAGAAATCTGTCTGCGTGTCGAGCAGAAATATAACTAAGCAGAGATGAAGATGTGTGCAATGAGTGGCAAAAATAGAGGAAGAATGCTGAGAAAGATCTTAATAGAACGCTAGAAAAATTTATTAGCTCTACCTGAGTGTTTATCGATGTTGAGTGTAAAATAATCATTAGCAGTTAAGTGTTATCGTGGGAGGAAAACGAATTTCGAGACTTGAGAAGCCCTGATTTTCCTCTCAGACCGGGAGTTCCAAAAAAAAAGAAACGAGAAGAATGAACGAACTACTTGTAAATATTCAAAGAAATCTATGTATGTATAAAATATAAATGAAAATTATCGAAGAAATTGAAGTCGATTATTCTCAACCATAATTAGATTATCGCGTTTTAACGAAAGGAACATCGATGTTATAAAAATCATCAGGGTAGAATTAATTTTCCAAAACAAGAGATATATATATATTCTTAATTATCGTATGATAATTAATTTTTATAGATGGAGATAGAAGAAGTTTGAAATTAATTTGGAAGAAAGGCGCGACTATTTTAAATTGTATTTTAAGTTTCTTTTGAATTTCCACGTTACTTAATTCGATTATACAAGACTTGATAGGTTTTATTTCATTAGTTGCAGTGCAAGCCATAACTCTCGAGAAGAGGCGAAATGAACCCGGACCCTCACGACCGAGAGTCCCGCTGACCCACTTCCGTCTCGTTTCTCGTCTCATCTCATCGAGCCACCTACTCCTTATTTATCCCCCACCTGGTGCAATTGTGCACTCCGGTCTTCCGGCTAGTTCCCAAGAGGAGACCTGTGGTAATGAAAAACTGTCAGGGCGTCCTCTCCATAGGTCGGCCAATTTCTTCTCCCAACGTCGACATCGATTTCTTGCTCATTTTTAATAACGTTGCCTTCGACTTTTCACTCCTACAAGTTAACCACGAAGGGACCTCGAAGTTTCAAAAGTGTTGCGAAAAAATTGGAAATATTATCGTTAAAAAGTTGATAATTCGACTCGAACGAAGCAAAAGCGGATAATCGAATTAATTTACCGCCGAGTGAAATTCCTCGTAATCAGAAATTTTCTAACGTTTCAATCTGCTTGCGGTTGATACTTGTATCGCAAGATATACGAGTCAGAGGAACAAAAGGCTGGGAGATTAACGTTGTAATCATTAATCACGGTCGCAATTGCCTCACGATAAAGAGCAACCGCTAGGTGACTCGAGCCGGAAGCTCGGTACCGTATGCACGAGTTAATAATCTTTCTTCATTTGCCACCATTTCTCCCTCCATTTTTCTACGACGATAAGGAATACTTTCGAGAGATCCAATCGGCGAAAATAATTCCTTATCGAATTTGAAAGAAGAAACGCTTGAATTGTCGTGTTTGTTTTTTTATTACGAGAGCGATGATTACCGGTGATTAAATTGAAACGAATCGAAGTAAGATGGAGAGGGGGTTAAACGAATATCAGAGAAGAGGGGTGTAAAAGAGTTGGTCACGCTCCAGTCACGCCGACAAATTTGGTTTTGTGGGTGCATATACAGTTAATAGTCATTGTCGGGAAGACGGAACCGCACGAGGTGATTGGCTGACCCGCACTCCGGATTCGCCCTCGGCTGACCCCGTTGTTAACTGACCCACTCACGATACTGACAGCGGGATACTCGGCGGTTCACATCGGTTCGTTCCTCCGCATTGCGCTACCTCCGAAAAATACACTTTCCTTCGATACTTTCGTTAAAAATTATTCCAAAATTTGTAGAGGGGGGATTGGAAAAAGGGAAGGAACGCTCGATATCGAAACGATCCAAATTTAAAACTTTTTCTCGATCGATGGAGAATAATTGTTATCCTGGTAAAAAAACAGCAACTGCTTCGAGCAATTTCCCAACGATCGAGGCTAATGACAGGCATCGGGATGCCGTAAACTCGAGCACGATCTCTTCGAAACCGAAACGAAAACGACGCTGCTCGACGCATCCGTGATCCGTGTTCACGCGTGTTTCGATCGATGGATTACGACACGCCGCATTGTGTCGAGAGCCTGTTCCCGAGGCTGTCACGAGAACCAGATTGCCGTAATAATTTGATTGATATTCGCTCTCCGTCTCGCGGAAAACGGTCGAAGGATCGCAACCGCTCTCCGAGTTGGCTTCTCGCTCGGCGTGGAGCACGGGAAGCCAGGAGGAAATTAGAATACGTGAGACGAATAACTGGAAAATTCTGACGTTGGAATGATCGACCTCGAATCGAAAGGGTCGAGGAAATTGTAAAGTTGTGAAAAATTAAACTGAGGATAAAGCTGAGAATTGGAGGAAGAGAATTTTAGGAAACGAAGTCACGGATGCTGACATAAGACGGGAGAGAGAGAGAGAGAGAGATACATAGTTGTCGATACCGCGGACGACGTTAATGCGAAACAGTAGGTCAACTCGCGTAGAACGAGGCTAGAAGCTCCTGGCAAATCCGGTGTCAATGGGATCGATTCACCCGGCATCGTCGCTCCAGTTATTGACAGGGAACTGGACCGTCTAGTTCTTTCTCGATCACGCTTCTTGCATCTGCGATCGAGGCTATGAACCGTGGACCGGAGGATGTGAAACAATTCTTTGTGGAAAGGGTATCCAATTGCCCGGATCTCTCGCTTCGGTTTCCACTCTAGCTTCGAGGAACTCTTAATATTTTTTTTTCTTTCTTTCTTTTTTTCACGACCCGAGGAGTGGTGCTCGAAACACTTACTTTTTCTTTCCTTTTTTTCTTTCTTTTAGCGTTCTTTCCATAACGAACTAAATGATTGGACCGAAAGAATTTCTATTAAGAGTTTGCACCTGCTCGTTGCGACGAATATTTTTAATTTAATTAATAAACGATAGTCCACGCCGCAAATTCTAAAATTTCCTGAAACGTTGTTTTCCAGCAATCAGACTATGTTTTAGGAATACGTACGTTTGAATCGAATGTTTTCCTTCTTTTTTCTTTTTTTTTCGAGAAAAGTTAGTGAGACGTTGGATGCGAACACGAGCCCTAAGATCGGCAGAGGGCTCGATTTTACACGGATCTTTGAGGCTCGCGTACACGTGTACCAACCGTGTTGCGAAAGACTTATATGGGACACAAGGTCCGGCCGTTCGCCAGTCGAATTTTTACCGATCGAAGGTTAGGTTTCGCAGTTGGGTCTGCGTACCGATCTGTGGCCCCTGCATGCCCTCTCCCTCCTTCGCCAATGTCCCCGTATCACACTCAGTACAGTCAGTTCTGCTATCGCGCCGCTTTTCCTCAAATAATCTCACCTTTTCCAACTCTTTCCCTTTCCCCGAACAATTTTATCCTCTCTCGAGCAAACCATCTCCCAGCCAAACGAGAAATCTTCTCGTATTTTCTCCAACAATTTTTCAGATTCAAAATTCAACGAATAAAAGAGAATCAAACGTTCTTCGCCCGGAAGACGGTACGCAATAATTTCGTTACGTAAAAAAGAAAAGCCAATTTCACGAAGGATCACAAAGAAGAAGAAATGGAAAAAATCAAACGGATAAAAGATTCTACGTTCCAGCTCTCGTACAAATTTCCACGTCAACTGTACCGAACTGTTCCTCCAACGATCATCTCTCGGGAAAAATTAATGAAAATCCAAGGAGAATCGGCGAAAGAGAGACGGTCCTCTTGTCTTCTCCATCCGAAAGGAGAACAAAGAAGAATCGGTAGAGGCGAGGAGGAGGAGGAGAAGCAGGAGGAGGAGGAGGAGGAGGAGGAGGAGGAGAACAATGGCCGGTAATAACCGCGTCCTCGTAAGCTGAAAATCCTCATTGTTGGAGCGATGAGTTTCGAGAAGACTGTTATCAGAGCGGCGTGGCGTGTTATCAGGAACGACTGTACCCAAGGATCGTGAGTCAGAGTCGGCTAAGAGTGGAGGCCACTTCTCCGGGTGTCCCCTCCTTGGCGGGGACACGTTGGTCGGAGGACAACGACGACGACGAAGGAGAGATCGGCAGCCAAGACCCCAAGACGAAGAAGAAAAGAGAGACGAGGCGGTCGTGGTAAGCGTTACCACGAGGCCGTCTCGAGCGATCAGTTTGGTCGACGTGCAGAACCGACACGGACGTCGTCGCCGATCGTGAACCGGCAGTGAGCTCTATCACCGAGTATCAGCACCACGAATAACACATCTCTGAACAACGGAGGATGCATCGTCCCTTCGCTGGATAAACGATTCCTCGTGTACGTTTTCAACTCGAGCTAAATATACGAGGATTCCATTCCATTCGCTTTAATTTGTTTGTAATATCTTTTTTATATATATTTGTATAATCGATCTGCTGTCTTATTATTTTTCGGGCTTTTTTTTTTATTGGTTTTTGGTGTAACAGTGATGGGCAATATTTTTAAATATTTGGTCCAAGTTAAGGTTAGTCGAACGATTTACGAATCATCGAGGAACTAATTTATAACTATTTATAATCGGAAAAGTTAAAGAGTTGTGTAATAAATGTTATACGAGCATTTTTTATTAATTGGGTTATCGGTTAAAGTAAGTTTGTTTGAAATTTTAATCAATTAACTCTTCAACCTTCCATCGATCGAAAGTAGAGATTTCGTTGATGATAGAATTTCGTTGAATTTAGATTACCGAATTTGGATGGCGAGTTGGAGAATTGTATATCGGAGATTGTAAGGCAGTAGGTTAAAAGACCGGATGTGACTAACTGTTCGCTAACTTGGTGTCGGAGAGAGATCTTATCTTTTCTTCCAATATCCAGTAATTCCTCTTATCGATTTCTTTCTGATTTCTTTCAAAGTCGCACCGTTACACCGGTCTTCTCTTAATAAAAATCGAGACGATCGCGAACAACCCCGAAGGATCGTGGTTTTCTCGGGCCGGGATCCAAGACAAATTCTCAGAACGTGGACAAATTCCGTGGAATTATTATCCTCTCGTTGAACATGGCTCCTTTTCAGCCAACAATATTTCTTCTTCCTTTCCTGAACGTGCCAGCCGTTCAAGAAATTGAGGAATATCGTCCCATCAGGGACACTGTTCCTACTCTGATGGCGTAAAATTCGCTTTAACGGCGACGCCGGGGAAGTGTCTCGCCTTTTTCCGGTAAGGTCACCGGTAGGAAAGCTCGCCTTATACTGCCATTAGTATAATTAACCCAGATTTTCCCGGATTTATGGTGAGCGGCGTACAGGTCAGAGCCGTGCTCGCTATATTGTAATCCCTCGTGTAACACCGTTATTTCTTCGCTTCTTGGAATACAATTTTAGCGTCGAATTACGGAATAAGAATTAGGGGAATTGGAATTGGACGGGAGGAAAAGTAAAATCGAAGAAAGTCGAGAAAGGAGAGAGAATTTCTATTACGTGCCCTTTTCCTTTTATCGAGACCAATCGAGTTGGATATTTAACAAAGTATTTTTCTTAATTCATCGAACCGTCGGTCCAAGTATCGATCGAGAATTGCCGGACGAATTAATCTCTCCATCGATCATCCCGAACTTTCAACCGTGTTTAAACGGAAAATGGAAGAAGAAAGATTAGTTACTCAAGAATTTGGAAGGAATTTAACGAGGGAAATTGTAGGGAATTCCGTAGAAGAAAATAAAAATAAATTACTACTAATCGTGATGCAAGGATCAGTAAGGCTAGTTAACTTTGGTTCAGGGCAGACATTCGGATTTTAACACGAGCGGATATACAAGAAGCGAGGATGTCGGAGGGCTGCACGAGTTGCAGGGGTGCGAATTATGCGGGGACGACGCTGCAGTTGAGCTCGACTTCCGGTGGTGGGACCGGAACCGGGTCCTCCGCCTCTCCAACCTCTTGCACCACCACCAGAAGAGTACAGGTACGCGCCAAAGTGTTGTACGGGTCTGGGAAAGCGATCGCCAGCTTGCAGGCGCAAGAGAAAGCTGCCAGACACTGAGAAGGTACGTGAATTATATTATCCCGTGATTCAAATAAAAAAAATTTTCCTAAAAATTTCTCCCTACTTTTAGAAAATCGTACCACTTTAAAAATAACTTCCCCTCCTCGCTGTATCCCCATTATTGAATCTTTCGGTGAACCGTTCCACGATAACCCTATTCGTCAACTCATCGACGCGTTAAAATTAAAATCTCCAATCGAAAGAACCAATCATCGCGAGCTTAGGGATTAAACACCGTTCGGTTAACGACGAGGCACGAATTACCATATCGCATCGATCTCGGCTCCTCTCCAAATCACCGTTCCAACCGAGAGAATCGAGCACGATGTCTCTTCAAACCCGTCTATTCGATTCCATAGATTTCTTCTCCTTCTCCTTTCCCCCTTATACGTTTATAACGCGTTGAGAAAGAGAGACAGAGAGAGAGAGAGAGGGAGAGAGAGAGGAGGATTCAACTCTTGCAACGCCATCGCGAAACGGTTGGTCGAAATCGAAGAAGAGGCGATGCCCGGAGGGGCAACCTGAATAACAGTAAAAATCCAAAGGGGAAAGAAAGAAAGAGAGAAGGAAAGGAAGAAAGAAAAAAATAAGCGCGCGACCGGCTGATCGAGTAAAAAGCGTGAAAAAAAAAAATGAAAAAATAAAAAATAGGCTCTTGCATCCTTCCTCGTGGATAAGACCGGTCGATCGGCCCCCACGAGGCTTAGTACTTGGTGAACCGTTCACGGGAAGGCCACGTATCACGCGAATCAAACGTTTTGCGCGATCGTTGTTGCGGGATCGTCGAAGGGAAGGGTTGAACAACGTGGCCTAGGTCAGAGAGTGCTCAGCCAGAAGAGACAGACACTTGTTGACATGTCTCCTTTCTTCTCGTGAGTTTTTTTTTCTTTCTTTCTTTCTTTCTTTCTTTCTGGATTTCTACCCGGAATAGGGGAAATATGTTCTTTTCTTCTGGCTCTTGTCCTGTTTGCATATTTTGTTCATTCGGTTTTTGTTATGTACGAGAGTTGGAATTAATTGAAAATTTCGTAACGATTTCAAATATTTGGTGTTTGAAGTGTGTTATTTCTTCGGGAATTATTTATTTATTTATTTATTCATTTACTCGAACAAGTTGTTGTTATTTGAAAATGTCGTTTCGTTTTGAACAGTACTAACATTTCACAATCTATGGTCCCGTTACATCTCTCCACATACCAAATAAAGATTTGTGTTACCTGGTTATAATACTTGGAATTTCGTTCCGTCGTTATTCCGGCCTCGAATCGTTCCTCGAATCGATACCTCCATTTTTTCGTCCTTATATTTTTCTTCTTTCTTCTTTTTTTCATCTTTCCGCCTAATTTTCCACAACATTTTCATAGTTGAAAAAAGGAAAAGAAGAGAAAAGAAAAATCGAAAGATCTCGGTTCGAAATTGTATC